>NC_136270.1:71855248-71932748 GCF_964187855.1 Myxine glutinosa
CATCCCGCACTGCGGCAGAAACTCCGGGGCATGCAAACCACGGATCTCCAATGATACTGCACGAAGACGACTGCATGACTATGGTCTGACTGCCAGAAGACCATACAGAGGCCCCGTGATGATGGCTGCCCATCGCCGCAACCGACAGAGATGGTGCCAGCAGCATCAGCGGTGGACCTTGGCGCAGTGGAACGAGGTCGCTTTCAGCGATGAGTCAAGGTTCTGTGTGGACAGTCCTGATGGGCGTGAGTGTGTCTGGAGAAGAACTGGCGAGCGATATGCCGATTGTTGCGTGCGTCAAGCCAACAGGTGGGGTGGCCCAAGTGTGATGGTGTGGGCCGCCATATCAGGCCGGTACAGGACGCCACTGGTGGTTGTGGATGGGAATCTTAACACCCAGCGGTATGTGGATAACATCCTGTGACCTCATCTGCTGCCATTCCTGCTAGACCACCCAGAACTGAGAACCTTTCAGCATGACAACGCTCGTCCCCATGCTGCTCGCTTTACCACTGCATTTCTCCAAGGCGAGAACATCAACACCATGCAGTGGCCTGCGTTCTCCCCTGACCTGAATCCCATAGAGCACCTGTGGGATGAGCTTGGGAGACGCGTAGTTGGCAGGGCCAGGACACGGGCAGAGCTGCTTCAGACATTGAGGACTGAGTGGGACAGAATACAGCAGCAATCCATCCAAAGACTGGTAGGCAGTATACGCCGACGATGCACTGCCTGTATCCAAAACAATGGTGGCCATACACGCTATTGAAAGGGGACTGACATTGCACCCTGTGCTGTTCTGTACTGTAGAACAAACTGATGAGATGGTGTATCTTGGTCAAAAACTTGACATGTCATCAATAAAATGCCAATGTTTCAACTAGCAATTGTTGGTTTGTTTTATTTTGAACTGTTACAATTTTATTACATTTCAAACAAGTGGTAAATTTCTTTTGCGTTTTCGGTCTTTTTGAAGTTGGTCAAAATGGTCAAATTTTTTGGTCAAAATGCCCATTTTGCACTGGCCTTTTTAAAGCCAATATCAAGACATCACGTGCAGCTCACTAAAATCATCCCGTACCCCTTGGCTAATCACTGACAGTCAAAACGGCTGTTCAACAGCTGTGCTATGAAGTGACCATTGAAGGTTCAAGTGACCATCCGTGACCGTTTTGTCTGACAGCGAGGACACTATTATCCACAAATAAGTTCACACATTTACTACACGCAGTGTTATTGTTGATATTTAAAGGTTTCAAAGGTGGTAAGTTTCTTTTGCGTTTCAGTATATATATATAATAATATAATAATAATTCATTTATTTTGTATAGCGCTTTTCCAGAAGCCCAAAGGCGCTTTGACAGAGTGGAAAACATAATGCATAACAATACATGAAAACAACAAATGCTCAAAAAGACAAGAATCAATAGGGAAATATTTAAAGCAAAAGGAGGGAGAAGGAGAAGAGATAGTCAGGGGTTAAATGCTGTGGGTTGAATGTTGAATGCAGTGTTGAACAGGTGGGTCTTTAGTGATGTTTTGAATGTGGTGAGTGAGGAGGAGTCTCTGATGGTGTGAGGTAGTGAGTTCCAGAGGGTGGGAGCAGCGATGGAGAAGGCCCTGTCCCCCCAGGATCTGAATTTGGTCCGGATGGAGGGGGTCAGGAGGTTGGTACCAGCAGAGCGGAGGTTGCGGGTGGGAGTGTGCCTGGAGAGGAGGTCAGCCAGGTAGGATGGGGCCAGGTTATGGAGGGCTTTGTATGTCAAGAGGAGGATTTTGTACTGGATTCTCTGGGGGATGGGGAGCCAGTGAAGCTTGTAAAGGACGGGGGTGATGTGGTCACGGGTCCGGGAATGGGTGAGTAGACGGGCAGCGGAGTTCTGAATGTATTGGAGTTTATTGGTGATTTTTTAGGGTGAACCATAGAGGAGGCTATTGCAGTAGTCCAGACGGGAGGTGATGAAGGCGTGGATGAGGGTTTCTGCAGCCCGTGAGGAGGAGAGGGATGAGCGGAGACGGGCAATGTTTTTCAGGTGAAAGAAGGCTGACTTTGTGATCTGTTTAGTGTATTTGTCGAAGGAAAGGGTTTGGTCAAAGATGACGCCAAGATTCCGGATGTGAGGGGAGGTGGATACTGGGATACCGTCGATGTTGAGGGCAAAGTTATGGGTGGATTTTGTGAGCGTTTTTGGGCCAATGATGATTATTTCAGATTTATCACAGTTAAGCTTGAGGAAGTTGATTTGAAGCCAGGATTTTATTTCAGTGATGCAGTTTGTCAGGATAGAGTGGGTGTCGGTGGAGACGGACTTGGTGGAGATGAAAAGCTGGATGTCATCGGCGAAGCAGTGGAATTGGAGACCATGACGGCGGATTAAGTGACCGAGCGGGGACAGGTAAAGGATGAAGAGGAGGGGGCCAAGAACTGAACCTTGGGGGACACCTTGGGGGAGGGGAGCAGTGGGGGATTTGTAGTTATTGATGGAGATGAACTGGCGTCTGTCAGAGAGGTAGTATTTAATCCAAGAGAGGGCAGTGCCGGTAACGTTAAAGGTGGATTCAAGTCGGGTGAGGAGGATGGTGTGATCGATGGTGTCAAAGGCAGCGCTGAGGTCGAGGAGGACGAGAATGTTGAGGTTGCCAGCGTCAGAGGAGAGGAGAAGGTCGTTGGTGATTTTGAGGAGAGCAGTTTCAGTACTGTGGTTGGAGCGGAATCCGGATTGGAATGTTTCATACAGGTTATTGGCAGTATATATATATATATATATATATATATATATATATATATATATATATATATATATATATATATTGTTCAACTAATCAAATGAAAGACCAAATACTGTATTGGAGTCATCAGAAGGAACCCGAAAAAGCAAAGAGCAAAGACGAAGTAATCAGAAGGAACCTGGATAGGGTTAGGGGTTCAGCTGCTACCAGTGATGTCGTGCCACATTTTGAGGTACCGAAACCCTGCAAAAATGTTGGCCAAGACATCTTCGCCAGATCTACCATCACATCATGTTAATGTGACACCAACGACAGACATGGCATTTAATATGGAATTTTTTTTTTGTGGGGGTGAACTTACTTTTCAAGATGTCTTAGAACCAAAAGTTCATTGGAATTATGTTGAAATTATTCTAGATTTTGTTAATGTGACCTTTAAAAGAAACAAAAACCACATTTGACATTGCAAAACAAATAAATTGATCCTTGAAGGTGATGTAAACTGATATCGAACTCAATTCATGGACAGAACTGTGTTAAACTTCTGTACGTTTTCCAGAAGTATCTCTTTATTTTGCACATTAGCCAAATTTTTTTTTAACAAAAACAAAAGTTAAATTACGATTGGGATTACGGACAGTAAAATTACAGTTCAGTACTTCGTGTAACCCCCACGAGCATTCAGGAGAGCACATACACGTCGAGGCATGCTGTTCACGAGATTTGCCAAGGTTTGGACAGGAATCCCTTGCCATGCATTGACAATAGCCTGCTGCAATTCACGCACAGAGGTCGGCTGCTGGTCCAAGTGGTCGATTTGACGCGTTAATTCTGCCCACAAGTTCTCTATCGGATTCATATCCGGGGACATGGCAGGCCACTCCATATGCTCTACACCACGGTCAGCAAGAAAGTGTTGGATCATGCGAGCACGATGAGGCCGTGCATTGTCATCTTGGAAGACAAAGTTTCCTCGAAAGGCTGCACGAGCAAATGGAAGCAATGTTTCTTCCAGAATGGCCCTGCACTTGAACTGGTTCAGGTTTCCATTCAGAACAACCAGGTCAGTTTTGCCCCCTGCATGAAAAGCAGCCCAAACGGTCACCCCACCAGTGACCGTAATTCCATACTGCCGAGCAATAGCACGCTGTTTCATGCCGTAATTTCATAAAGCCACCACTCCATGAAAAACAGCATTGTCGAGTTGACGGACTATCTCCAGAGGAAGCGGCAATAACATTTGGAGACGTGCAGCAGTTGTTTTCCACTAATACAGAACGCAGCAACCCTTGTATACCCGCTGTGAAGCCAATCATCAAATGCACCTGTCCGTACATTTTGCCACGCCACCTGTGATATAATCCTGTTGTTGACTTCTTGCTGCGACAGACAATCAGTGACATGTTTCTTTTAACAAATAAATCACCAAAGTGTAAAAGAAACTCACCAGATTGATATACCGAGTTAATAAAGTAAACCCAAGTCAAGAAAAAAAAAAATCCATATTAAATGCCAAGTCTGTATTTGAGTCTCCAAAAATGACTGACAAATGAAATACGTATATTTTACCGTGATAAACAAAAGATCAACATACACCCCATCATCTCAATTCAGAATCCCCTTTGAAGAAAAAAATCAGATGGATTAGTCCAACCAGTCTTCAAAAGTGCTAACGTTATGAGGTTAGAATTCGACAAATATAAAACCTTGACCCACAAATTTGATATTTTTTGTGCACGATTTAAGAAAAAAGAAATTCAGAAACCTACATTTTTTGACGTCATAGGTCATGTGGTTCGCATCCATATTGTTTGTGAAAAACACTAAAAACTATTTTTCTCCGAAACGGCTGAACAGATTGAGCCCGCTTTACATGCATGATCGCATACCCATGCCGAACAAAAAGTTCAGTGACCATGACGTCATAGGTCACATGGTTTAGGAGCTATGATGTTTTGAAGCATAAACTTCCCTCATTTTTGAAGATATCAAGTGGAAACTTCACAAATATTTTCCCCAGGTCTGGAAGCTAAAATGGTCTTTGGGAATTTGTGAATAGTCACATGGTTTGGCATTTCACATGGTTTGGGTTTGCCATTTTCCCGGCGAGAGCGGGGGTTAGCCTTGCGGGCCCCATGACAATCATGGTTCCCTGTTTGAGGCAATGTTTTTTTTTAAATGGCCGGATGCACTTCCTGACGCCAACCCTTAGCCGCCTCTTACGATGCGCAGGGATACGGTGTACCTATTCTAAACCGGGGTAAACACTGGGATAATTATTGGCAGCAATAGGTAATTGAACGAAAATCTTAAAAACCTATCTCTCGAACTGCTGCATTGATCGACGTAAAGCTTTCAAGTAATGTAGCTGTTATCAACGGGACTAAGTGTATAAAATTTCAACATGATTGGTTGCGCGGTCTGGAAGGAAAAAGTTGTTATTGTGTGAAGAAGAAGAAACTCTGCATTTTATCTTCTCCAGCTATGTGATATTTCAGCGTATCTTTAATTATGATGAAAATGGGGTTGTATCAAAGTGGGAAGGTGGAGAAAACCAGTCATCACTGCCAGCAGTTATAAAGTGGCAGTCCTAGTTTTTATATATTTTTATGTTGAAGGCTCCAGTCATGGACTATATCGTCCTCATCGAGGCCAGGCCTTAAATAAAAGAGCTGCATTGATAGAAAAATAAAGAAAGAGAGAATAGTCTAGGTTTTTGAGGAAGTAAAAAAAAAAATCATCTTTTTGAAAAGGGGAAGGTCTTAAGTGTTTGGAAGTACATGGGAAGGTAAAGAGTTCCATAGTTTGGCAGTGGAGGGAAAGAAACAAACATCATAACGGCCCACCCTTGAGTTGTCAATGGCCACACAATAATCGAGAGATGTAGTGGCTTGTCGAGAATTCTGTGGTCTCACTAATGGCGGATATACACAAGCAGCAAGTTCTTGGTAGCAGAAACCGAAGAAATATCTGTAGAAAAGAGAAAGGGCCAACTTTGCGACGTAATTTGAGCGTGTCGAGGTTTGAGGTCAGATTGGGAGAGTTGATAAGTCGGATTACTTTGGATTCAATTCTGTCCAGCAAGTGTGTGGAGCTAGAACCTCCCCAGATGTGAGAGCAGTACTCTATACAAGGACGAATCAATCCTTTATATAGTTGAAGCAACGGTTGGGGTTTGGGTTAAACATCTGAACATCATCTGAAACATCGTCATCTGAAATCTTCGACATCTGAACAGGACTCCTAGTTTCTTCGAGGCAGACTTAGCTGTTTGTGTAATGTGTCGATTCCAGGATCAATTTGATGTTAGGGTAATACCTAGTAGGTTTATTGCATAACATGGTGTAATTGTCGAGCTTTCAAAGGAGATTGAAGAGTTGGAGTTTCAGAGAGAGATGGGAAGAAATTGAGTTTTAGAAGCATTAAATATAACCTGATTGCATTTTCCCCACTGGGAAATCTTGTCCAAATCCACATTTAAAGAGGTGGCTGGGATCAAACAAGATGCATACTGAGTGAAGGAAAATGGAACAGGGGAAAACATGGAGGAATGCAACGTCGAATCATCAGAAAAAAAGAGTGCATTTGATTATTTGTATAAGAAAGAAGGGATTTTTTTTTATTTTTTTTTTAAACAGGATCGAGGCTCGTGAAACAGCTAACATTTATCACACAAAAAATCAAAACAGACACACAAAGTATATAATAAGGGGAGCTATATAATAAGAGGAGCGGTGGACAAGATGGGGAGAGAAGGGGAAGCACACAAACACAACATTTGAGAGCAGAGACATCGGGAGATCTGTGGGAGGGAGGGCATGGGGGGAGGAGGCGTGGGAAGGGGGTGGGAGGTGTGAGAAGTATAAAACACAAGGATACTACAAGGACTTCCAGGAAAAAAGTTGGTATTTCAAAAAAGTCGATCTGGGGTGAAATTAGCAGGGGTAGAAAAGATCAAGGTTTTGGATGGGGGAAGATAAGAGATGGTGATGAACAACTGTTTTAAAGACCTGGAGGGAGGAGTGGGATTGAAGAGAGTGAGGGAGTTTGTTCCAGAGGTGGGAGAAAAGAGGAATGAAGGTGAGCAGAGAGTCTTGATTTTGGCAGTTTAACCATGAGGGTTGCAGGCGGATCTTGTGCGACCTGTAGGAATATTTGGGGGACAGAGCCCAGAGAGAGCTGGGGGAGCAAGGCCGGAGAGGAGTCAGTAGAAGACAGAAAGACCACCAACCTGCTTGCGGTGAGTAAATGCTGGGTGTGAAGCTGAGCTAGGTGTGAGGCAGGAGCACCGGCCCAGAGGGGAGAACAGTATTCCATTGAGCTGCAGATGAAAGCCTTGTATGTTGGTGAGGAGCTCAGATGTGCCAAGGAAGGACTTCACACGACAGAGGATGCCCAGTCGGCGACTGGCTTTGGAGGCCAGATTTGAAATGTGGTTTTCCCAGGAAAGATCATGGCAGATAGTGAGACCCAAAAGCTTGAGTGACAGAACTTCTTGGAGAGGATTTTTCAGAAAGTGGATGGGAGGGTTGTCCAGTCGGTCTTTTCGGAGAGACATCGTCAGAGTGTGAGATTTGTCAGGATTGAAAGACATGTTCCACTTGTTTGACCAGTCTGTGATATTGTCCACGTCTGCAGAGAGTGAGGAGGCTGCAAACTGCCGATCTGAGGGATGAGGAATGGAGTGGCAGAGAAAAGAGTCATAAATAGTTCCTCTAGTTCCACAATCGAGTTCACACATTCACACAATCGAGTTCCATAATTGATTCCACAATTGCGGAGTCAATTGATAAAAAGAAGGAAGAGTATTGGAGACAGGACGGAACCCTGAGGGGTACGACTGTTGATAGGGAAGGAGGAACATGTTGAACCATCAACAGTTAGAGATAGAGTGGTCGGAGAGAAAACTTGATATGAGAGCGCAGAGTGAAGGAGGAAAGCTGAAAGAGGGAAGCTTGGATGTCAGACCCCGATGCCAAACTCTGTCAAAGGCTTTTGAGATATCAAGGCCTACCACAAAGGATTCCCCAAAGTCTCTCAGAGAAGAGGCCCAGACATTCGTAATGTAAGGAAAGATATCACCGGTAGATCTTGCCTTGCGAAAGCCATATTGATGGTCAGATAGAAGATTGTGAGATTCATGATGCTTGAGGAAATGCGAATTGAGAAGACATTCAAAGACTTTGGAAATGGTAGAAGTCAGAGCAATCGGACGGTAGATGGAAGGGTTTGAATGATCACCCTTCTTTAAAATAGGCTGCGGTAAGGTATGTTTCCAGGAAAGAGGAAAAGTTTGGGTTTTTAAACAAAACCGAAACAAACGAGCAAGCACAGGTGCAAGTTCTGAAGCACACTCTTTCAAAACACGAGGAGGAATGCCATCTTGTCCGTATGCCTTGCTTGTGTCTCGAGAGAGGAGTACCTTTTTTACTGTATGAAAAGAGATTATAGGGAGGGGCATGGGATTGGTAAGGGGTGCATCAGAGGGAGATGGAATGTTAGTCAACCAGTGTGGAACTAGAGGAAAAAGAAAAAGAGTTGCTTTATCATATGGAGAAACAGCGATCGTATCATCGGAACGGAAAAGCAAAGGAAAGGTCGAGCGACAAAAGTTGGAGATACCTTTTTTAATCTGCAGCTAAAAGTATTTCCAACAAAAGTTGGAGATACTTTTAGTTTTATTTCAATCGAGTCATATACTTGCCACTGCAGAACAAAAATAAAAACTCGCCTTTTTGACGTTACTTTCAAAACTCTGTTGAGCAGTACTTGGACATGTTAAATAAGGTGGTGTATAACACACCATCAACGGCGCTAAACTTCCAGAATATTTTTTAACAAGACCTTTAAAAAATCATTATTTCAATTGAATTACATATAGACCTAAACACTGTGCAGGGTAAGGTGTTCTATGAACTCTAGTTTTTGTTTGGTTCCAGGGCCACAAGAGAAATTATATGAGATTTTTGCATCTATTTTTAAAAGTGGCCATTCGTGTGTGTGTGTGTGTATTATAACCATGGCTGCCACTAACGAATTGTCGTAACAGGAAATATTACAAACCAACCCCTCTCAATCAAGGATATTTCTTGTACTTTATTCCTACATTTCCATGAGTCCGATTTGCATTCAGGAACAGAACAATTATGGTGAAACATCTTGAAATTGCCACTCTTGTCTAAATGCTGAAAATTATGTTCAAAAGACGATTTGAACCACATGGCAATTTGAACCACATTTAATGCTAGCAATGGCCAGTTAAAAGTGCCCGTCGAGCAGAAACAAGTCACCGAAAACAGCGCATGCACAAAAGGCCTCATTTGGCATTCATACGTCATTTCAAAAGTGCTGTATTAATACAGGTCTGTGTTGCCTATAACCTGCGGTGTTATAATATCGCTCCCAAGACAAAGTGTTCAACGTCCTGACATCCACAAGCTTTAGGAAAAGCTTTGACCCCGTTTATTTGGCCATGGAGGCACCAAAAGCACAATAAATCAACCAATCATGAACGTGGGGGGGGGGGGGGGGGGGTGTCCAACTATTGTGTAGCTGTGCTCCAGCTTAGATGAATTGAGGTGCTGGAGCAGCGGCTCCAGTGCGCTCTGGCTGCACTACACCCCTGGCTGCTGCTACTTTACCCTCAAAAACACATCCAGGCACAGCCAAATGAACTTTAAAAACAAATGTTTTGTAAGAATTTACTTCTCTCCCGAGACAGACAGATAAAGGAGAAATTAAGAGTGTAAAAGATAAAAGGGGAAAAATGAATAAAGAATATAAAAAGCATAAATTACCACGAATAAAGAGAAATGTGAAAAAGTAGAAAGCAGTGTGAAAGGAACAAAGATCATAGTTGTTGGGAAGAACCCGGATATATAGATTTCAACAGTTACTTCCCAGGCTCAAACGCAGCAACAGGTACAAGCTATCAGAGTAAACTATTCAGTATTATAAATGCGACACCGTTGGCCAAAACCCTGTCCCAGTTTCCATTACAATGACTTTCGTTGCCAACACTTCAACCCACGAGCGCCACCTACTGTTTGACGTCGTCAATCACAATTGAACATATCCTCTGAGGGTGCACTGTGGTCCAGGTTTTGGCCTTGTCCACCAGTGCTCCAGCATTCAGCATACCGTAGCCAAAAGAGTGGCTCACTAAGAAATGGGTAACAAATGTAAACATTGAAATCAGCTGGAGTGTCACAGCGATCAATGCTTGGGTTTGTGTTCCAGAAGAAACTACAAACTGTCCAAACATTGTCGTAATTACAACATAATGCAAGATGTAACTAAATAACATCACACAAATACGAGTTCATTCCTGTTGCTCCTACCTCTCCTGTTGGCCCCATTGAGCTGCCAATCACGTGCGTGCAAATATGTGGGGTTTGATGTCTGCACAACGAGATGCTGCATGTCTCGCCACGTAAGATTTGGGCTACAGGCATGACAGTCAAGGGAGAAATGTCATAAAGTCAAGGTACTCCAACATCAGCTGGGTCAAGAGGGAAAGGACAGAAGAGGTTTTATAATTAGAAGGGAAGGGAGACAAATTGATGCATTACATGGGAGCAAGATATTTCATACTTTGCCTCAAGAACGAGGGCGATGATTCCTGCAGCGAGTGGAGCAGATGCCGAAGTGCCAGTGTGGTAATCCGTGCAGCGCATACGTAGGTCTGTGGTTACCTGTCCAATTTATTAAAACCTTCAGGTCAATGATAATATCTCTCGAAAGTAATCTGTCTCATAAAAAAAAAAAAAAAAAAAAAACGAACACTGTTCTCTTCATCCTCCATTCAACCAATTCAAAAACACCAAAGCAACAAGAAATATACAATTGTGTTAACAATGCAAGCCCATTGGGTAACACAATAAAATCCAGCTTAACCATCCACTGGGCCTTACTATCTGCTGTTCGCCATTGGCGCCACTGCTGTACGTTGTAGCAAGCGTGGAAGAGCAAGCTTCGCTGTACCAGGGCACGTTCCCATTCTGTGTGCTGCTGCTGATAGATAACGTGTAGATACTGTTGGTGTAACCATCACAGTTACAGTTATCTCGGTCTCGTCCACCATTCCCTGATGCCCACACGAAAATGGAACCAAGACCATCACGCCCCTGTGCAGACAGCCCACCAACTCGATTAAATCTTCTTCATATCCAACAAACAAGGATGTAATGCAGACTAATCATTTAATCACAAATAAAAAAATAAAAAACAATGACCTTGACCTGAAACATTTAGGGATAGAGTAACATAAGAAAATGTGTCCCCATCTACAATCTATCCATAAAACTCATGAAAATTGGAGGAAGATTATATTCAAGGTATGATCAAAAAGTGTTTTTAGTTAATTCGGTCACAATCCGAAAAATGTATGTCAAGGGGCACAAATCAAATAACAGGTGCACAACTTCATTGCAGATACACTATATAAAAAAAAACCACCTTTAGAGGCCATTTTTCCCCGCAAGCGGGGGTTGGCCTTTTTCGGGAACTGTGGTTGTTGTTGTTTTTCGGTCCCTTTTTGAAGCAATGTTTTACAGCCGGATGCCCTTCCTGACGCCAACCCTTTTTGCCGCCTTTAACGACAAGCAGGGAATTACCAGTGAACTGGTACTGGTATATAGCAGATACACTATATGATGAAAGAAAATCTTGGAATGCCAAGCGGTCCTTCAGATTCCACATTAGGCTTCACGCTGTTGAGGCCAAAGCTTTCAGAATCATTGGAATCTCCTGCGATGTAGTCAACACCGAGGGCCTTTCACTCACTCACCGCAGGCAGGTTGGTGGTCTTTCTGTCTTCTACCGACTCCTCTCCGGCCTTGCTCCCCCAGCTCTCTCTGTGCTCTGTCCCCCCAATATTCCTTCAGGTCGCACAAGATCTGCCTGCAACCCTCTTATGGTTAAACTGCCAAAGTCTAGGCTCTCTGCTCACCTTCACACTTTCATTCCCCTTTTCTCCCGCCTCTGGAACAAACTCCCCCACTCCCTTCAATCCCACTCCTCCCTCCAGGTCTTTAAAACAGCTGTTCACCACCATCTCTTATCTTCCCCCATCGAAAACCTTGATCTTTTCTACCCCCGGTAATTCACCCCAGAGTCCTTGCAGTGTTCATATGTTTTATTCCTCTCCCACCTCCCCCCAAGTCCTCCCGATGTCCCTGCTCTCAAATGTTGTGTTTGTGTCCTTCCCCCTCTTCCCCCTCTCTTTTGTGTCCTTCCCCCTCCTCTCTCCCCATCTTGTCTGCCACTCCCCTTGTTTTTTGTGTTTTGTGTGTCGGTTTGTCTTTTTGTGTGATTAATGTTAGCTCTTTCACGAGCCTCGATCTTGTATACAAAAAAACAAAAAAACAAACAAAAAAAAGTACAATTGAGTGATGACAAAATAACTTTTTTTTCTGACCGCCATTTGACCTTGAACTTCAACCCAGAGGGGTATGATGAAAATAAAGTGTAAATGCACCTTGCCCAAGGCTATCTAGAGGGCAATTTCATTCTGATCAGACAAACCTTAATCGAATTAGTGAGAAATATTAAAATGTTTACAACAAGAACGGCACTCTTCGACGTCGACCGATATGTCTCCATCCACATTATTACATCATTATACATACTTGTTCCAAGTTAGATTTAAATCCTTTCAGCTGTTCCTCAAGTATCACATTTTTACCTGACAAGATATTTGACCTTTGATGCAGAAAACTAATCAGTTCACGTTTTCTTCATAATACTCTCACATACTTATACCAGGTTTGGTCAAAATCCCATCACGGATTCACAAGTTAGCTCGGTAACAGAATTTTTACCTAATGGGACCTCTGACCTTTGACATCTTGACCCCATAATCTAATCAGTACGTTTTTGCATCATTATACATACTTGCAGAAAGTTTGACTTCGTTCCTTTTAGTCGTTCTTAAGTTACTGCGGTACTGAAAACCTATCACGGACGGACAGACAGACAGCCAGCCCAAAAACAATGCCACCAGCAACTTAATCGGCTGAAGAAAAAAAACAAAAACCTAATTGGTGGGTTAGTACTCTTGGGATTGAAGAAACTGACCTACCATTAAAATTGGGGCACAAATTGTGCAAACAAACCCTAAAACAGGTATTAGTGGCCTCCTATCCTATAGGGGGAGGCTTAACTACGGTATATAATCCTCATATTATTGTGGACTATTCATTTTTATCAAGCACTTCAACCAAGTGCAAACATCAAAAGATACCAAGCATTGTATTTTTTTTATTTTTTTTTGTATACTGAATCGAGGCTCGTGAAAGAGCTAACATTTATTTCACAAACAAATCAACCAGACAAACAAAACACACAAAAAGAGGGAGCGGAAGACAAGATGGGGAGAGAAGGGGAAGCATACAACCACAACATTTGAGAGCAGAGAGAAGTGTGGGAGGGAGAGGGATTGGGGGCAGGAGGCGTGGGAGGGGGAGGGCGGGGGGGAGAGGTATAAAACACAAGGGGACCGAAATTAGCGGGGGTAGAAAAGATCAAGGTTTTGGATGGGGGAGGATAAGAGATGGTGGTGAACAGCTGTTTTAAAGACCTGGAGGATGCAGTGGGATTGAAGAGAGTGAGGGAGTTTGTTCCAGAGGCGGGAGAAAAGAGGAATGAAGGAGTGAAGGTGAGCAGAAAGTCTTGATTTTGGCAGTTTAACCATAAGAGGGTTGCAGGCAGATCTTGTGCGACCTGTAGGAATATTTTGGGGACAGAGCCCAGAGAGGGCTGGGGGGGCAAGGCCAGAGAGGAGTCGGTAGAAGACGGAAAGACCACCAACCTGCCTGCGGTGAGTGAGTGAAAGGCCCTTGGAGTTAGCTTCATCGTGGGAGATTCCAATGATTCTGAACGCTTTGGTTTCAACAGCGTGCAGACGGGCTAGGTGTGAGGCAGGAGCACCAGACCAGAGGGGAGAGCAGTATTCCATAGAGCTGCGGATGAAAGCCTTGTATGTGGTGAGGAGCTCAGGTGTGCCAAGGAAGGACTTCGCACGACGGAGGATGCCCAGTCGGTGACTGGCTTTGGAGGCCAGATTTGAAATGTGGTTTTCCCAGGAAAGATCATGGCAAATAGTGAGACCCAAAAGCTTGAGTGACAGAACTTCTTGGAGAGGATTGTTCAGAAAGTGGCTGGGAGGGTTTTCCAGTCGGTCTTTTCGGAGAGACATCGTAAGAGTGTGAGATATATCAGGATTGAAAGACATGTTCCATTTGTTTGCCCAGTCTGTGATTTTGTCCAGGTCAGCAGAGAGTGAGGAGGCTGCAGACTGCCGATCTGAGGGATGAGGAATGGAGCGACAGAGAGTAGAGTCATCAGCAAAGAGATAGAGAGGATTTTCAAGAGAGTCAGAGAGATCATTGATGAAGACCAGAAAAAGCACAGGGCCCAGAACACTACCTTGGGGAACTCCAGCCTGAACAGGAAGAGGAGATGAGAGAAATCCATTCAGGGCCACACATTGACTACGACCAGAGAGGAAGTCCGCCAGCCATGCGTGGAGATTTCCATGGATACCAAAGGAGGAGAGTTTGGTGAGCAGAGCAAGGTGCCAGACCGTATCGAAGGCACGTGAAATGTCAAGGGAGACAGCTCTAATTTCCTGTTTGGCGTTGAGGACCTCCATCCATTGTTGAGAAAGCAGAAGCAGCATGTCCAGAGTAGAGTGACCAGGTCTGAAACCAAATTGATGATCAGAGATCAAGCCATTGGAGAAGAGGAAAGATTTCATATCTGAAGCAATGATGGATTCCATGACTTTGCTGATAATTGGGAGAAGGCTGATTGGTCTGTAGTTGCTGGGATCTGTTTTTGCACCTTTTTTGTGCAAAGCGGTGATGTTGGCTGATTTCCAAGCAGATGGCAGATGACCTTGAGCAAAAGAGAGGGTGAAGAGAACAGAAAGAGGGAGTGAAAGAGCAGAAGAACATGATTTTAGGACCCGTCAGCTGATGCCGTTGTATGTTTTGCAATAAATAATTCATCGATCATCTGTTCCATAATATAATAGTTATTTATTCCTTTGGATCCCCTCATCTGTAACTGTCATGACATTCTTTCCTCTGCAGTATTTCCATTTTCACAGTTTCTCCTCATGCTCTACTTGCCCTCATTCACACATCTGCTTATCTGTAAAAGACTTAATTTTGTGACAAACTTGTTTTCATAAACAGATCCAAGATTTAATTTGGCCTGTTAGGCGTTTCCACCTGGGTACTTTTCTCATGCTGTTGGGATCCCTGCGTCAACCCCCATATACAGTGTTGATTCATCGATAATTTACAAATAACCTTGTTAATGTCGTGTACAAGCTCCTCAAATAATCTTGGACTTGAATAAATTTTAAAAAGATTTGCAGGGTGTAAGGTGAAATGAGATTGTAGTAGCAAGCAACAGGTCAGGGAGGGAGGAGAGAACATAAACAGACAAAGATTGACAGATTGACACGAGAAGGCAATGAACCGCTGCCTTGAAAGCCAAAAGGTTAAGATTGGAATGGCAAAACGGCAATTCCACAGGAATTGCAGACAAAAGAGGAGACTGGGCGTGACAATGGGTTCAGTAAAATTTATGGACGAGCAGCGGGAGAGTCAAAATAATGTGCATTATTAGCAACACTGGGGAGTCACTGGTTACCGTTTGATGCTATCTTAGCTCAGCTGCTGTTAGAACTTGGAACATCAAAACAATCAGCATGAGACTTCAAACACAAGTTGATCAGGTCTGATATATCTCATAACATTTCATGTCAAGGTGGTTTCAATAATGTTCGAAAACCTTAGCCTTCAAAAAGCAACAAGAAATGGAAGGTATGACTCATGTCAATATGGGGCAAATAATCACTCATTTCAACACCAGACATTTTAACCTGTCCCACAAATCGTCATAATCAAGAAACTACCATGGTGCAAAATCTTATTTTAGAGTCATCCGAATCTTTCTAATGGTGATCAATGAAATCAATATTCCGACCAGCTGGAAAGGTCACTGACAGGAATCATTGTTCTGCTGTTGCAGCAAAGGTGGACAATGTTTGCAAACGCATTATGCAGTACAAGCGACTTTACAACGTAACTTGATATTTTCTTTTGACCAATAACTATTGCATGATCCCCATATTTTTTTATTTTTTTTTAAACATGGTTTTGGCTCGTGGAAGAGCAAGGACACAGCAAAGATCAGGACACACTATAAAGGGAACAGCAGCAGAAGGGGAAATGCCAATTGCATGGAGAAGGGAGAAGGTAGACCGAGCACAAACGAGGGATGCAGGTAACGAGGGTTAGGGGAGAACACAAGGTGTGTATAAGATTGATACATAAGCAAGATTTCAGGAGGGTAGGCATGGTTTAATGGGTGTAGAAAAGATTATGACTTTGGATGGAGGATGACCCAACAGCTGTATTGAAGACCAGGAGGGAAGAATGAGATCAAAGACTGTGGAAGGTGGTTCCACAGGCGAGAAAAAAAAAAAGAATAAATGACTGGAGGTAAGCAGCGGCTCTAGATTTTGACAGTTTCACGAGGAGGGGGTTGCTGGTGGACAGTGTGCTTCCTGAAGATACTTGGGAGGGTCAGAGCATGGACAGGGCAGAGGGTGCAGGACCAGAAATGAGGCAGAAGACAGGCAGACCACCAACGTGTCTGCGATGGTGAAGTGATAGGTCCAAAGACTCAGCTTCATTGCGAGAGATTCCAATGAACGTGAAAGCCTTGGTTTCCACAGCATCAAGCTCAGCAAGATGCGTGACAGGGGAGCCAGCACAGAGGGCAGAGCAGTACTCTATAAACCTGTGGATGAAAGCTTTGTAGGTGAATATGAGCTCAGATGTGCCAAGGAAGGACTTTGCACGACAGAGGATGCCCACTGCCCAGTCTCCATCTGACTTTGGAGGCCAACTTTGAAATTTGGCCTGCTCAAAAGAGATCGTGGCTGAGAGTGAGACCCATGAGTTTCAGTGACTGAACCTCAGACGGTTGTTGAGAAAGTAGATGGGAGAGTTTGCGGAACAGTCGTTTTGGAGAGAGAGAGTGAATGTATGGGATTTCTCAGGTAACAAAGACATGTTCCAAGTGTTTGACCAGTTTAATTTTGTCACGGTCTGAGGAGAGGGAAGATGCTGCTGTCTGTCTGTCAGAAGGGTGAGTGATGCCATGGCAGAGTGGAGTCATCAGTAAAGAGATTAAAAAAAATTTTTTTCCCAGAGTCAGAGAGATCATTGATCAAGATTAGGACTAGGATGGGGCCGAGAACATTGGTTTGGAGTACTCCAGGCTTGGCATGGAGAGAAGAGGGTTTCTGTTGAGATCCACACGTTGGCTACGAGAGTGGAGGAAATCAGTATCCATGAGTGGAGTTGGCCTTGGATTCCATAGGCAGACAGGTTGGAGAGCAAGGTGGGATGACAGACTGTATTGACAGCTCGAGATATGTCCAGAGTCGGCACTGATTTCATGACTGATATCGAGAGCCTCTATCCATTGTTGCGAGTAGAAGCAGCATGTGCAAGGCAGAGCAACCAAGTCTGAATCCAAATTGATGATCTGAGATGAGGCTGTTGGAGAAAAGGAATGATTTTATGTCAACTGTGATTATGGATTCCATGACCTTGGTGATGCTTTGAAGTAAGCAAATTGGTCTGTAGTTGAGGGGATCCCTTTTGCACTTTTTATGTAATGCTGTGATGTTTGCTGATTTCCAAATAGATGGAAGATAACCATGGTTTTGGAACAGATTGTCCAGGGTAAATGATAGGGTGAAAATGGCAGGGGAAAATACAAAAGCAGCAGAGCATATTTTTTGGGCAAGCGAGGTGACGCGACTCGATCCAATTGCCGCGAATGCAGCGTGTCCTGTAGGTTAGGGCAGTAATTTGTAATTTATTCAGGGTGTCTGCAATAGCTCGCTTACTCTTCATGATAGACACCATGATATATTTTATGCCCACCAACTAAAGCTATCAGATTAGATGGGTCACCCAGCTTAACATCCACCCGAGGGACAACACACACATTGATGAATCGTCCTGTGTGTGAACCACCAGGGTGACATTTATAGCTGGATCAGATTCAAACCCAGGCACGACAGCTCAGGTAGGTATGCGTACGTCGAGAGAATCCCACCTGCCCTAAATATCCCACTTTTTTTTTTTTTTTTTTTTTTTTTTGTATACAAGATCGAGGCTCGTGAAAGACTCATCCTTGGAACAAAAGATTCATCCCCAATTTATAATGCAAAATAAAATTGCAGGAGTCATGTATTTATCTTGTGCTGATCTAATCATGACAATCTTCTCTGAGGGAAAAAGAGAGAACACTACCAACCGAGAAAGCTGATAGAACACATTACCTCACACTGTATTGAGAAACAAGAACACGAGCGGGATCTATGAGTGACAAATTTGATTGGTCATGACGACCTAACTTGCAGTAACATTGTCTAAGTACTGCTAAATCGAAGGACTTTGAAAATGCTAAAAATACGATTTGTGTTCTACTGTTGAAGTAAACAATTCAAATGAAATGGAAAATAGATTTTAAAGGTCGTAGAAAAAAAAAAAAGAACATCCTAGATGAGTACCACCTTTGATGCACCGTCTTTTACACCACATTATTTAACACGTTACGTTAGTTATTTGTGCCTGTGGGCTCTTTATGGCATCCTTAAAAACGGTAAGTTTCCTGTTTGGAATGATTTTCAATTTTGTTTGACTGCCAGACAAACAGAGTCAAAATATTATCTCACTCCTCTCTGAGCATGTGCAATTTGAACGAATTCAGGGCAAACGTAATGCAAAACTACAGGTTCATTTTCCGATTCATGTTCCGACATGTTCAAAATATAACATGAAATTGAAATAAAGTTGTTCCTCGATCATAAATTGACATTTGTAGACAGACGTGACCCAATTACTTTCCACCGCTTTTTACTTTCTGTGCGCAGGGTAAAAAGGCTCAAATATGCTACCAAGGCCTGAAGGAAGGGGCACGCAAATCGATGTGTTTTTGGGCGAAAAGCTTGGCTTCATCATACGCATTTGCATGTTCCAGACAATGGAAGATGAGCAGGATAACAGGGAAAATATGTTGTTTTGTTGGTGGAAGTAGCACTAGTGGTTTAATCAAACAGAGTTAAATGGTAGCTAACTGACTGTGTTCAACAATTAAAATTTCTCAACAGTGTTAGATGTCACTTGGACATCATCCAAAAACCACAACAGGGGACAAAAGAGGAAAAGACTTTCAAAGGAAAGTTGGTGTAACCATGAAACAATTGGAGGCATTTAATACTGAGCCCAGTTGTAAAGACCGACTTGGCAACATATATTACTGTCAAACTCATTTGTGGCTCCTCTGCACAGAGTGTGGGAACGAATCTCATTGCAGCGTCAACCAGTTCCCATATTTTGAAAATAATGCTTCACTCCCGGCCACCATTAAACAGCAATTATTTATTTCCTGCTATGCAATAATCCAGACATAAACCTACTCGTCGAATCCCATCTTCAAAGGCCCGTCTTGCAAGGGTTGCCGGTCCATCAACCGTGCGGCCGTCATCCTCGGGGCCCCAGCTAGCACTGTACACCGATATGTGCTGAGGATTTAGGCTGATGGAGCGTGCCTCGACTGCATCCGTCACGTCTCCATCCAGCATGCGGACACCTATGTGCACGTGCGCACCTGTTTACTCGTATCCATCTCCAAACATGCCGACAATATCACACAATGAACGTCAAGGGAAATAATTAGCAGTTTACAAGGAACAAATATAGGAAAAGGTAAGAAAATATTTGGAAAATATGGACAGAAAGGAAAATGTCGGGTTGTACAGAAGGTGTGGATGAGGTGCAAAGGAAACACACCTCCAATACGAGCATTGTAGGCAACTCCTACACCGCAGATATTATTTGCAACAGCTGCAACCTCTCCGGCACAACGTGTGCCATGCCTAGGAATGAAAGAATTAAAGGTAATTATCAAATGAGCAGATACCCTGTAACATGCACTGTTTATATATGCTTATATATCAGGAAATACTTGTTTATGGATATATGTATATACACGTACACATTTGATATATATATATCTATTTTATCTAAATATATCACCAAGGTTATAATGTTTAATGGCGGATTTCTTCAAGAATAACAAATAAACAATGTACCTCTGAGTCTGTTTACTTTATTTATTGCTGATTATGGTGCGAGTCAAGTCATAACAACATTTGTGAACCCAAGCTAATGAATAAAATAATAGACATTGTACTTTTGTAGCATTATGGGAATATTGTATGTTACATTTCCAGATAATAGATGAAAACTAGTATACAAGCTCCATTTGATCAAATTACAATTTCATGCCAAGAGAAATAAAATTTATCAGTATGCTGTATGCAGCTGACAATAAATCATGTGCCACGACAGGCAAACAATTCGTGTGAATAAATGACGCCGCTTGCAGATTTTATTATTCCAATAACAAACAACACGTCACTTTAACTTGAATTAGTTGTTCCTCATTAAATCTGCGACCAAACAGTAATACCATCGATTCCCTCGTCACAGAACTACAGGATTGCCACAGCTGACATACATCTCGCAGTGCCAGCGCACGAAGTTAGGTATGCAACATGGCGCCAGTATTTCAGTTGGCCAGACTCTCAATATACACGGTACTGCTCCTCATCAGCACGCCACTCAGTTCCCGAAACTTCTTCCATGCACATCTCACTCAAGCAACTGTTGCCGAGTCTGATCCACCTTCTCCATTCAGCATGTCTCCGAGGTAGGAAAATGTTTTCACACCTTCCAGCTTCACGCCGTCTCCAAGATCCAACTCAACATTTCCTCCATCTGCAGCTCCCTCTGTGCACACCCTACACTTGAATGTAGCTGCCACACTGGTTAATGACCCTCTCAAACCACTACATTTTTGATGAACCCACTCAGCGCACATTGTACATTGAATGGAGTTCACTCCGCCACCCTTCCTGCACACAGCACATGGCCACTTCCCAGTTCTTTCCACCTCACCACATGCTTTAACACTTGCCATCACCTTCATCTTTCTGATATTCACCTTCAGACCTTTTGTCTCCATACATTCCTTCCACTTGTTCATCTTTTCCTTCAGTTCATCCATACTTTCCGTAATCAACACCAGATCATCTGCAGACAACAACTCCCACGGTAAACCCTCCTTTACGTTCTGAGCCAGCACCTCCATCACAGCTACAAATAGTAGTGTAGTAGTACTTAGTACCGGCCCCTGATGCACTCCCACCTTCACCTCAAACTCACCACAGTTCCTGTCCTTCGTCCTTACAGCTGTGCGCGCTCTTTTGTACATTGCCATCACCACTCTGATCAACCATTCCTCCACTCCTAACTTCCTCAATGCCCATGTCAATACTTCGCGTGGAACCCTATCGAATGCTTTCTCCAGATCAACAAACCCAAGAAACAACTTCTTCCTCTTCTCCATGTACTTCTCCTGCAACTGCCTCACAATAAAAAGCACGTCTGTCGTTCCTCTTCCTGGCATAAATCCAAACTGCATTTCGTCGGTCTTCACTTTCTTCCTTATCCTCCTCTCCAACACCCTTTCCAATACCTTCATTCCATGCTCCAATAACGTTATCGCTCGGTACGAGCCACACTCCAGGGGGTCACCTTTCCCCTTGTATAGAGGGAGGAGGGTACTCAGTTCCCAATCCACTGGAATGCAGCCTTCTTTCACCACCAGATTACAGATCTCTGTCATTCTCTTCACACCCCAACTTCGTGCTCCCTTCAACATATGTCCCACAACTCTCGTCGGCCCTCCTGCTTTTCTACTCTTCATTGCTTTTATCGCTTCCTCAACTTCCTTCTCAGTTATCTTCTCTGCCGGTCCTAAAACTGGGTTACTCTCTATGTTGCCATCCCATTCATTCTCTGTATTCAACAGCATTTCCATATATCTTTTCCATCTTCCTTTAATTCCATCTGGGTCCACAACGATTTGTCCCACTTCAATCTTCAAGCAACTCACCCCCATCACATCACACCTCTCTTTCGCTATCTGCTTTGCAATCCTGAATACTGCTCTCTGACCCTCTTACAAATCCAAGCGTTCTCCGAACATTTTCCTACATGCCTCCTGCGCCTTTGCTACCTCTTTCTTTGCAGCCTTCTTGGCTGCCTTATAACTTTCATGCTCTGCTTTTTCTGCTCCCGTACCCTTCGCCTTCTGCCACTCCTTGAACTTCTTCCTCTTCTCGTCAATCCTTTTTCCAACTTCATCATCCCACCACCATGTTTCCGAGTGCCTTGGTGGTCCTTTTGTCCATCCACATACATCACCAACGTCTCCCAACAGACTATCTTTCATTGACATCCAGCCACTTTCAAGCTCAACCACATCATTCTCTACCCTACTCAGCCTCTCTTTTAATGCCTCCCTTACTGTCACCTCTTTCAACCTCCACACCTTCATTCTCGGTTGGTACTTCACCCGCCGAGCTCTCATCGCACCTTTCACCCTTATGTCGCAGACAACCAAGTGGTGCTGTGAAACAGCCTCCTCCCCCGGGATCACCTTTGTGTCCCGGAGGTGCCCCCTATCTCGCCTACGCACCATCAGGTAGTCAACAGTTGTCGTCGACCCACTTGACGTGTATGCAACAAGCTTATTATCCTCTTTCTGGAACCGAGTATTACAAATCAACAAATCAGCTCCATCAGCAAACTCCAAAATCCTTTCACCTTCTCCATTTCTCACACCATATCCGTAACCCCATGAACTCCCTCAAAACCGTCCATACTCTTTCCCACATGTACATTTAGGTCTCCTCCTACCACAACAACTTCCTCATCTTTCACGTTTTCCATCAGCTTCTCTATCGCACACCAGAAAAAGGACAAATGCGTAGGATTTAATTGCATCAAACAACAAACTAACCTCTCACTTATTGCACATCATTAACCACCATCTAACATGTGTTGGTCTTTTTATTTTTCAAATCAAATTGCTAGACTAGTTCGGCCAGCATCGGTTATAACTCTAGTTGCAACAAAGACAAACATTCAAAACCTCTGGAAATGAAATGGCAACAGCTGACAGTACGTTGAAAGGAAACACCAAATCAATCGTCACAGAAACATTTCAATGAAGAGCCATCAAATTTGAGGAATTGTAACTCCACTGGCAAGCATTTGCTGATGTTTGTAGAGAGTTGGTAGAGCTCCATTATGTTAGATGGGTATTTTACCTCCTCTTCGCACAAACTTGGCAGTTATTTCATCCTCAACTTTACCCTCTTCCTCCAATATCCCACTTCGTTCATGCACAGCAGATAGATGTGGGCAGCATCGTTTACTGGGGGTGCAGCTTTGCGGCTAATGGAGTGCCCCCTGTAGTAATTTATTCAGGGTGCCGGCAATAGCTCACCTCCTCATCACGAAAGACACCGTGGGATCTTTAATGTCCACCAACTTATGTTATCAGACGGGTCACTCAGTTTAATGTCCATTAAAGGGACGGCACATGCATTGAAGAATCGCCATGCGTGCAATCCACTCGGATGACATTTATAGCTGGATCGAGATTCAAACAGTCAAGAGTCAAGGCGGCTCAGAAGCGAGTGTGCGTACCTCTAGGATATCACACCTGCCCCAAATATCCCACTCATCAACAAGCTTATTTTAGTGTGAACGTCTACATTGGTGTCAAGATGCAACACTTATCACAAAGCTTTTTGTGCTTACCGGTTCTCATTCAGCGGTGTGTACCGGGGCTGAGGGTCAGGGTCATTTCCATTCACATCAAAGCTTGCACCTGGGTCCTGCACAGATCAATAGTTCATATATTCATTATAAACTGCCATGGGTGTTCCCTATATGCCATCACTTCTATTTATCTGGCGTAGTTTGTTTCACAATATAATTAATACGTTTGCCAAGTATTGGGGAGACACCACCTGCATGGAAGCCCCGGAGTGAAGGGCCTGTTCAAAATTCCCAAAGTAAAACATCAGCACTATCTACAGCAATGGATGGCATCACCTTGCGAGCTTCAAACAGTTTAGCGCAAATCCATCCACTTAATTGCATACACTTACAATATCTGCTTAACCGTGACAAAACATTGCTTCAACCCGAGAATCCTGAAATATCCCGAAATCCATGCAATGGATACACGTGGAATTATCGCCACGTGAAAGATTGCAGTCAAGAATCACCCAGCAAGATGATAGCCACGATTCTGAGATTCCAAAGGTTTCCTGCTCGTTAACAATACGCTTCACAAACCTACAATCACATTGGCCTATTACGCCAGCCTCAACCAAACATTATGGTGGCCATTTAGGACACAATAAGGGATGTTGACCAAATGCAAGCACCCCTTTCATGACAATGCACCTGTTCTCAAGGCCCATGTTGAACAGAGCCATTCGAAACTATGGCGTCAAGGAGTTGTATTACTCAAAAAACAGTCCAAAGTGACGATTTACTGTCCCTCCCCTCTCCCCTCCTCCCGCCAAGGGTGGAGACTAGGGAGGCAACAAAATGAGCTCCGTCCAACTGACCACCTGTGGATGTACTTTTGTGTACTTGATATTTCAGAAAACGTTGAACATCCATCTTTCATATTGCAGACATCTATTCCTCATGACATTACCTCAACCCGATGACATCACGGCTGTGATTGGCTGAATTATGTTGGAACGGAAACCTTCTCAATTTCATGGCTTGTATAACACAATATTTCAAAAGCCGTTGAACATTTAGCTTCCATATTACATAGATATATTCTCCATACCACCCAAAAGGCAGGAGACCTAGAGTATCAGCTCCTTGTTCTCAACATTTGAAGCCTAAACTGAATTGTCTACAATTCACAAATTAAGTCACTGAAGCAACAGAGATGTGGCTGAAGGAGTAATCTGGAAAATTGCATAATACTGACAGACAGGTTTAAATAAAATGCATCAATAAATGCCACTAAATATGGATGGCAAGAAATGAAACAAAATTTGTGATTTTTGACCAACAGAAATATTGGCATTTCAGTCTACGTACGTAGTTGTTTGAAAGGTCTGGATGGTTCTTCTCAATGCCATCGTCCAAAATAGTGACCACAACACCACGGCCCGTAATACCTTGTCGCCAAGCTGCCTCCACGTTCAGATCTTGACCATGTTTGTTATGCTGCAGCATAACATAAAAATTTAAAAAAACAGCACAATATTCACATCAAACACGTCTGCACTTTTGAGCTTTAACTTTGCTTTTCTCCATTCAGACCACACTCACCAGGTACCACTGCACTGGATATTTGGGATCGGTCGGAGTGGAAAAAAGGTCACGCTTCTTGCGTGTTAGAGTTACCTGCTGCTCCAGCCATCGAACCTAAAAAGGCATCGATTTACAGAAAATGACTATTAAGAAAGTAAATTATGAGATGGGACATCAACCCAATCAAAATGAATGATCCAGAGGATCCTTCTCTATGGGAAATAAATATTTTAAGGATGTATCTTACATTTTTTTTCTTCTGATTATGGGAATGTCTAAGCATACGCTGCAATAGCACAAGTAATGAAGTGGCTCTTTCTCCAATCAATAGACTTCTGGTGGCATTTCCACTTTTTGGCTCGTTAGCAGAAGTACATATATCAAGCCACTCTAGCGTTAAGCGAGTGCTGCTAGTTGCATATGTGTGCGCCAACGGATAGCCTTGCTCACCCAGTTAATCACCTCAAACGTTTATCATTATTATTATGTGTACGACTTGACAAAACCCAATTCAATTGTGATGAAACAGCTATCTGGTGTGGTATAGTGCGAGTGCACGGACGTGAGAAAGCAATGTGTACAACTAGCAAAGTGAATCACAAACAAACACCTTACTCTCAAAGGATATTTTAATGGCCTAGATGTATAATAAAAACAAGGTAATAGATAAAATGGTGTGGCAGCCACAGCAAAGTTAATTTGTGGCCTGTTAGATGCTTCCCATCCACACCCCCAACTTGCTGAGATTAGAGCTACCAGGATGGCCTAGACTAGAGGTATAACACTCACCACCAAGATGCCCAGCTTGGGTTCAAATCCAAACCCAGCTTTGAATCACTCTGCCTGTGAAAGTTTAACGTGTGTGCAGTCTCTGATGGACATTAAACGGGCATCCCGTCTGGGTAGACATTTAATTAAACGGATATTAAATGGGTAGACGATAAGGTAAGGGTTCAGGTGCAATGTATGCAATGTAGAGGGGCGGGGTCTGGGCAGAGAGGTGATACGGTGGGAGAAACAAGGTGAGGGTTCAGCAAGTTTTAGTTAATAATAAAATAAAATAAAATAAAAAACTTCGCAAAAGCTGACGCCATGTTAAAATGAAAATTTTCATAAATATAGAATAGCGTAAGATTCTTTTGAACACCCGTCATTCAGAAAAATGCCTTTGCAATGTGATACAAATCAATCATCACACGTGAGACCTATTTATTGATACATGCGCTATTTGCAGGTTCTGAGCCCATAGCCTTGAGATCATAAGCAAAAGTCATTGCATACAAAACTTAACCAAAAAAAAAGGGTGGAAAAGGGAGGGGGGAGGGGAAGAGTGGGGGGAGGGGAAGAGTGGGGGGGGGGTAGGGAGAAGTTGAAAATGGAAAGAGGGAGGAGGGTGCATGTTGGGCAGTCCAACAGGGCCACAGCTGCATACAAACAGAAATTGGCAAAAGCTCAGTGGTAATTGCAATGTTATGGTTATTGGGAAGTTGCTCACACAAGAGCATCTTGACCTCCGGAAAAAAAAAAGAAAAAAAAGAGAGCAAAACAAAGTGCAGACAGCAAAAAAATAAAACCCACAAAGGGGTTGAAATAACTAAACCGCGCTTTGATAAGATAAGGCCGACTGTGCAGGGTATCTTTTTCAGTGGCATTACTCATGTGGCACACCCTCCTGTAAAAGAGGTCATCAAATCAGATCTCTCATCATTGCCAAACACCGTGGCCAGAAATTAAAATAAAATAAATCTTATGCAGCAGGATATGGGGAGCGTGGCAGACAGACAGCTATAGGTATAGACAGAACTATAGGGTAAAACACAAGTGCCATCGATGACACATGGCCAAGATTCAGGTGTCAGGTAAACCACAGCTTGTTTAAACAGGCCTCAGCCTTTCCTTTCCTATAACGCACAACCTCAAATGAACTCTTAAACAAACCCTCAAACCACCCATCTAACGCTATACTCGTATGAAAGAAGCTTTCAAAATATTATGGACAAAAACCATCTTAAAGGGTTACGCTCTGTCATGGCCTGAAATCAAACAATGAACTTGTGTGTTCTGGCCAGGCGCTGTAATAATATGCCAATTAATAATAACGACTCGGAAAGCAGGTGCGTTGCCATGGGATTGTGACTGTCACCACTTAGGGTACGTGCCGAATCGGAGAGCCTGTCGACGTCTCCTCTGAGCAAATGCAGATCTTTTTTCAGAGCCGCATGGGAGAGAAACAAATGCCCTACATTACCCCGAGCATCCTTTCACAAAAGCCTCCCCCCACCCTCAACCAGCTGCACATCGTCATGCCCACAATTTGCAACTCGAGCGTTTGCCCCCCACCAATCGACCCGACTCCGTATCTGCCCAGCTGCCCTAGCTGCCCTGTTGGTGTCCGTGCTAGTTGCAGAAAAGCATGTTCCCTATCCATGTTCAACCACAAATACAGCATCCCACAGCAGAGGAAACAGAACGCTGTTGGCCAGCAAACGATCGCTATTTCGAGAAACAACATTCCACTAGCTTCCGCCACAAAGTGGTCTGCACACCTTCAGGAACAATGTGGGCATGACGCTTGGGCGCTTGGGCATGCAAGTTAAAGAAGCTGCCAGCCCCCACCCTTCCCAGATTCTTCAGTCCACACAAATATTTATCCATGCAACTTTTTCCAGCACGGCATATCAAAGCTCATTAGGAGTCGCTTCCTTTTCTACGGCATTATCTGTGGAATCATCTCGCCTGCATCCACCATGCAAGCCCTTGCACTGGCTCTCCTCCAAATGTTATGTTCAGTCCCAAGTTCAATCTCTACTTGTACATGATGAAATGCAAAGGTCAATTGAAATGCTTATCTTCACCAATAGTGATATTTGATTGGTATCACAACATGACCTTCAATAATAGACAGGGCACACCCAAGGAAAAACTAACATTTTTTCCAGTCAAGGTTTTCTCAGTGGATTCATCATCCTGAACCCATACCATTTGATATTAGCTTGGGGGCCACCCAGAATTTTGCCTCAAATTCAAGATGGTGCCCAAAATCCAAAATGGCCGCCAAAATGACCTTTAGGAGATTTATACTGCCTCAGTGTTTCCCGTCAAGGTTTTTTCAGTGGTTCTGTCATCCTAAACATATATCCTTTGAGATTAGCTTGGGAGCCACCCAGGATTTGGCGTAAAATCCAATATGGCTGCCAAAAATCAAAATGGCTGCCAAAATTTAATTAATCAGGTTTATACTGCCTTATAGTTTTTCCTGTCAAATTTTTCTCAGCATTTTCGGCATACTGGACCTATACCCTTTAAAATTAGCTTGATGGCCACCCAGGATTTGACCTCAAATCCAAAATGGCCGCCAAAATCATCTTAATTATATTCAAACTACCTCTTAGGTTTTTCTGTCAACGTTTTCTCAGTGGTTCTGCCATTTCAAACCTACGTCCTTTGTTATTAGCTTGGAGGGCACCCAGGATTTGGCCTCAAATGCAATATGGCCACGAAAACCCAAAATGGCCACAAAAATTACCTCAAAATTGAATTAATAAGGGTTCTCTTTCCTGTTAAATTAACATTTTGTACCTAATATGAGGTTTATAATGGTACCAGAAATTGATTTTGGGGTCTCGAATACTCAACCGAGCTTTATTATCATGTAAATATGATATTCTCACTCAAAACAGGCCACAAAATGTAAATTGAGATAATATTAACCGCATTTTCTGGTCATCCTACAGTTCAATTCACCAACAAAATGGGCAATACAAACACATAATTAAGATAGAACTGCAAGTCCAGAGTTAATGTTCATTTGCTATTATCCAAGTCACTGTCCGTCTGTGAGTCAGATGAGTGGACTGCTCTAATACTGCCAGAAGAGGTAGCCGACTGCTCTTCAATGCTGTCGCTGTCACTTCCAGTACTCTCGTCCCCTCCTGTGCTGTCGTCTCCTTTGTCCTCACTATGGCTGGGTCTCGTTCTTCTCATCTTCTTTGGGGGCTGGGCCGTGTCTCTCGTATCTTCTGTGTCTGCATCATAATTAATGCCACCTGTATGATCGGAAATGATTTTAATGCTTTGTCAAATTGATTTCGATAATACAAGACTGTGAATTGTATTACTAAATGACAAACAACATGTCTGAAACAGCAAATGGAAACCTTGCGTAGCTTTACTATAAATAAATGTATATTTACCTGGTGTTAACCTTGTTCTGCTGTTCGTCACCGAAAGGCTTGGTGGGAATTGGGGGCAGGTGAACCATATTGGCCGAATACCATCTTCCGTTTCTTCCCAACCTCTGTGTTTGATGGAAGGATACTCAATATCTTGTTTCAGACATTGATACCAGATGAAAGCTAGTAAATCACTCCTCTTGAGGTGTTCATTGGTGCTACTCTCATCTGGCAAGATACTTGAACTGGATTTCACTTTCTGCTTGTCGTACATTCTGATCCTTGTTCTCACAAACTCTTCATGTTCACTTCCAGCATACATGCAGGTTCTAAAGAAGGTCTTAGCGTCGGCGATGTCTTCAACTGAAGTGCGCGATGTGCCAAGTTGCAAGAGGAGTTGGAGCTTTCCCAGTTTCTTTGTCTTCTTCAGTGGTTTTACTTTACCAACACCAAATGGAAAAGAGGTTGTATCACACCATGTAATGCTGTGATAGGCAGGAAGTGCTTGACACATCGTCACCAAATCGGTCAGTTAGAGCTTTGACGCTAACATACCTCTCATGGTCAATCTTCATCATCCAGTCTTGTAATGGTTTAATGACAGAATAAGCATAGGTCAGAAGAACCAAGACATCTGTATCTGTCGCCCTGACAATTACGGGATCTGTTGACTTGGATGCATGGAGGATGAGTCTGGTGTCAGCTTCGTGGTGGTTGCAGGAGTCAAGCATCTCGATTTTGAGTTGCGTTATTAACCAGGTATTATCTTCCTCTGTCACAGTTAGTGGAACTTTCAGCTTGGATCTCACAACATCAGTCTTGTAGTAATCGACTAGAAATCTAATCAGTTCTGTCTTATTTTCTGAGTTTCGCAGAAACGAGTCCCAATCTTTACCTTCAGGCATGTCCTGTTCAGAGCTTGTGATGTGAGTTCTTCTTCCAGGTGTGCCACGGCGACGTTGAGTGAGCTCCTTCGTTGTGGCTGTACTGTATGAATCAAATATGATTCCCAGTTGCTGCGGTTTGGAGTCACTTGCTGGAAAGCAAAATTTCAACAGGGCTGCTGCATATTTTCCCCAAGTTTGCTGAGCAGGAACAGATTTCACAGCAGCCATTCCATCTATAAGTCGATTTCCTTCATGTGGCGGGTTCTCACGGGCTGATTCAGACTCTTCTATGAGGTAGTTCCTCAATGCTGCTTTTGAACCTCGTCTCAAATCTCTCTCTGGTGTGGCTAGAGCTAGTGGGACAGTAGTCAAGGGATATGAATGTGCCTCTGCTGGAGATGTTGCTTTGCCTACCAGTAAACCGAATGCCTGTCTGTCTTCTTTCAGGATATTAACAACTTTTGGGTCTTTCCTGGCCTTCTCCATCCCGGTTTTGATCTTGAGCTTGGTAATCTTGTCGAAGAAATTGACTCGTTCTTCCCCACTGGCTTTGAGTCTCAAGTCAACAAATTCTTTATATTTCTGTTCTCCAGCTTCTGTGGATGACATCAATCCTCTTACAACATCACTATCGATTTCCACACCAGTCTTCATATGACGAGCGGGACCCATTCAGGAATGGGTCGAAGTATTTGTCAAGCTGAAGTACTAGATTATGAACCATATCTTCATGGTGTATTCGGGCTGCTATTGTGGTCTCCTTGTGGGCTGAGGAGGTGATGATATTTAGCCTTTCCTTCATTATAGCTCTGATCTTAGCCATGATATGACTGGTCTTGACGAATGTGTCTGTTGTGCTCTCATTGGTACTGCATCCGCCTTGCATTGGACCACCTCTGACCTTCACTTCTCGGTTGATTGTGGTCTCAGTTATCAAATCCCTATGGATTGTAGAGAGAAGGGCTCACCAGACAATGACCCGCCGAACCCATTTTGGGCCAGATCATCCCATGCTTCTTTGTTATTCATCTTGACATCTTGGAGTTTGACATGCTGGAATGTAAGGTATCTAGCATAGTTCATATGCCCAAAGTTTAGTTTTGTAGTTTGAATATAATTAAGATGATTTTGACGGCTATTTTGGCGGCCATATTGGATTTGAGGTCAAATCCAAAGTGGCCCTCCAGCTAATTTTAAAGGCTAAAGTCCAGTATGCCAGAACTGCTGAGAAAATTTTGACAGGAAAAACTATAAGGCAGTATAAACCTAATTAATTTAATTTTGGCAGCCATTCTGATTTTTGGCGGCCATCTTGGATTTTAGGCGACATCCTGGGTGGCTCCCAAGCTAATCTCAAAGGATATATGTTCAGGATGACAGAACCACTGAAAAAACCTCGACAGGAAACACTAGGAGGCAGTGTAGGAGTTCGTTCGGGAGCAGCCGGGGTCACCAAGGAAGGTGTCGCCATGCTCGTTGGAAGCCCCCGAAAACGTTCGGGAGCAGCCGGGGTCACCAATGTAGGTGTTGCGGATGATGAGAAGACTAGGCCATTTTTAGGTGTTCAAAGCTCCTTTATTCCAACAGAACTCCTCTCGCGAACGGAACTCATACAGCTTTTATAGCGCCAAAACCCTCTTCGGAGGGCGTGGCTTCAACAACCTCTCGCACGTCACGCCCACACAATAAAAAGCCCCACTGGCCCGTGCCCGTGGATTATGTCCCAATAAGGTAACCGCTACAGCAGTATAAATCTCCTAAAAGTAATTTTGGTGACCATTTTGGATTTTGGCCGCCATCTTGAATTTGAGGCAAAATTCTGGGTGGCCCCCAAGCTAATATCAAATGGTATGGGTTCAGGATGATGAATCCACTGAGAATACCTTGACTGGAAAAAATGTTAGTTTTCCCTTGGGTTTGCCCTGTCTATAATAGTTTAAGCTGGTTTGCATCCCACAAGTAAGGCGATCTTAAGTAAGAGTCAAAGTCTTGCACAGTAAGAATCAAAGAGCTTCATGCCACAAAGGGAAAGCATCCACAAAGTTTCGTCGCAATCCATCCACAACTCGAGATATCATGCTGTATAGCATTTTGGCCCCATCTCTCAATTGTAAAGAATCGCTCAAGAAATTCTAGTATCCAAATCTGAATCTTCACCAAAATCTAATCAATTCATCCTCGTCACACACCTAACCTGTCCACCAAGTTTGGTCTGAATCCGTCCATAACTATTTGAGATATCCTGTTCACAGACAAACAGGCAGGTGAAAACATAACCTCTGTCACCAAAAGCAAACCAATGCTGAATAACCATTGAAACCTGTACTAACCCATCGGGCAAACAGATATGTTTAAATCTAAGGTTTTCACAACTATGAAACCAAAAGTACGCTGTAGGCCTTTTTGTGCTTCGTTAAAAATGCTTCTGACAAGTGAAAGCAAACCTTGATGGGGCAGAAAGCACACACCAGCAGGTAACTCGATGGTCTATACATAAGCACTCAGCATCATGGCAAATACGAATACGTATCCTCAACCAAACAAACAGCACTTTCAGCACGCAGATCGACAACTTGCGGAATGGTCAAAGGACCAAATCAAGAAACAGAGCTACATGTCTTGGGACAATGGGTCAACAGTATCAATTCAAAAGTATTCAACCACAGCCACTTAGCGAGCTTACCGTTGGCTCTCTCAGCAGCTTGCTGTGGGCGCTATGATGGCGTGACAGTGACCGTTTGGCCAGCGCTCTGTGCCGAAAATGATAATGATCTTGCAAAATCTACAAACAAAGATGGAGTCACAAATTAAATCACATCATGTGTTTTAAAACTTGATACCCATCTCAAAAAGCTTCTCCAGGAGCTTCATGGTGGGTCAAGAATGGGAGCAGGATCACTACATTGATGCCATTACCAGACCATTTTGATACAAGGTTATAAGAGTTTATCACCGTGACAGTGGCAGCTCCAGGCTGATACTTGAGACTACTATTGATGACGTTGCAGTACACATCCTCTGACGTATGACAAATCGCAGCTCACAAATCTAAGTCTAAGTTGGACAGCCAACTCTCAGCACTCTTAGTTGGATTGCCTTAAATAAAGTGATCAAGATCAAGTTTGTGATCCTGCTCCTCCTGCTGTATGCACCTTTGGGAACAGTTCGGGAAAAAAAGTACATTTCATAAAGTTACTGTTAAAAAACAAAAATAAAACCATTGTGGGTTGAAAATAAATAAAATGGTAAAAGCAAAACAAACTAGCCATTAGAAATTTATTCATCTCCAATATAACAAATGTGCTTCCCCCTCTCTCCCCATCTTGTATACCGCTCCCCTTATTATATGTTTTATGTGCCTGTTTGATTTTTTGTGCGATTAATGTTAGCTCTTTCACGAGCCTCGATATTGCATACAAAAAAAAAAAAAATTCTACAATCAGTGCTCACAAGATTGAGCACTCCATGTGAAATGAGGAAAAAGGAACACAGGTGTACACGTTTTAAAGGCAACATTTTACTTTGATGCAATCGCGAGCAACCAAATGGAGCAAAGGTCAAGAATTGGTTCCCCGAACTCAACAGAAAACAGGACAGATGTCGGGAAAATAATTTACAATAACAGCAGAAGAACATCAAATGGGGAATGTTCACAAACAAGGATTTGCTGCCAAGGTTTTTAGATATAGTCTGATCTTGTACTTTGATACCGAGTTGGGGCATTCTCACATGATTTTGTGGAGGTAATCAGGGCATCTTAACCTTTACAAACATTTATATTGTTACATGGACAACAAAATGTTGAAACTGTGCATACCCTTTACAAAACTAGAACAGTACATGGCAGAACGCATCCTTCTGCCAGGCAAAACAGTATGTTTTGTTTATCACCGATAGGCCGGATCTGGAGCCGCACCTGAACCAAAATCGAATCATCTTGTTCCTGTCACATACCCAACTGATCCACCTGGTTTTGGCACAACTAGTCCACAACTTTTTGAAATATCATGTTTCATGTTGTTGTTGGCCCCATCTCTCAGTGGTGAAGAATCACAAAACATATTCTCATATCTGGATCTGGATCTTTACCAAATTCGAATAAATTAGTCCTCGTCACACATCCAACCTCTCCACCAAATTTCTTTAGAATCCATCCACAACCTTTTGAGACATTCTCTTCAGAGACAAACAGACGTGGAAACATAACCTCCAACCACCTTCAGTGGCAAAAAGAACGATCTGACGTGAAATGGCAGTGTACATGCCAATTTTAATCAACGATAGTTCTTCTTCTGAGCGGACTGCCATTGTCCATAATGTAAACATGTACCACGTTTCATGGGTCCACATCAACACTTTACGTTGAATTCCCATTTCTACCGATATACACTCCAGAAAAGTGCTCATATGAGGTGAGACATCGACAAACCTGTCGGAGATGCGTACCCGGCTAGTACAGTACTTCATAGGACAGCAACAGTGCATGTGAGGCCCTCACTCCACCCCTCCCACACCATACCATGCCCTCCTGAATTAATGTTACCTGTTTGACATTTTTTAAAGATAAAGTCACTCCTTGGAAACTATTCTGCAACCGCACCCCACCCCTTTCCCTCTCCTTCCACTCCCAGCCTTTTCCTCTTCCTCTTCATGGTGACCATTTGCACTCAGTAGATAGAGTTCTGCAGATTAAACGCAAAGATCTTCAAACTTCACACATTCCTTTATGAGCCTTATCTATATTTTATCGTCTTTGCCTCATGAGTTTGCTTTTAATCTGAACACTGAAACGAGGTGGTGATTTTGTGAAAGGCATCCTTCGCTATCAATTAGTGTTTTGGCTTCTTTACATACTTTTAACATCAATTGTAATTTTAAAAAGTCTCAATGCAAAGGTCAAGGTTGATGGAAGAAGACAAGCTGATGCACAGACAAATGACAAATCAGTCAGACAAGACAAAAGGATAGACAAGCACTACACGCATTGAAACGGAGAATGATAGGCAGATTAGGAACCCAACAAAGTAAATGTGGATAGAACGAGATGCAGATGGTGGTGGTGGGTCACCACATTAGAAGACGACATAAAAGAGGAGAATTAACGGGAGAAAAGGAGAACAATGTCGTGAACGTGAAGAGGACTAGGTTTGGGAAAGGTAACAAAGTACAAGGTAATTCATGAGCATGTGCAACCTAGCAGAGCTGGGGTGAGACAAAAGGCTGAATTCTCGTTAGGAACAAAACAGGATACAAAGTGGCCTACAATGACACGGTCACCAACACAGCCATCTTATCTGTGGGAGACGAGCAGAATGCAATAACATTTAAACTGGTCGAGACATTTTGGACAAGCCTTGGCAGTATAAGCACTGCAATTACAAACATTATTTAATAATTTACGAGCAATCGATACACCATGCCTAAATCCTATTATCAACATTCACTTAATGCACCAAATCGACATTGACCTTTTAGACCTCACATATCCCACTTTCATTATTTCTCTTAATTTTTATCTATTGACCGGGAATTTCTCCAGAGTATTACGTACATAGGCATGCCTTTTTCCCAAATATCCAGGGATCTATCTTCTTATTTAACAGCCACAATTACTCCTACGTTATTGTGGGTCTGGTCGGAGGAAGCTTGGCCAAGTCTTTCACGAACCAGCTGGCCCAGACTTGCCATTCAACCCAGGTTCGGGTAGGAATTTGTCATTTTTCAATGTGCCGGCAATAGCGAGCCTCCTCTTCTCAAAGGACACCATCCAAAGTATGGCAGGCAATGGCGAAAAATGTCGGGGTTTATATTTACCCCACTATGACTATTAAAAAGTCATGACTATGACTATGTAGTAGACTATGACATGACTATGACTATGACTATTTGGGGGTAGAACTTCATAAATTTTGAACATAATGGAGCAAAGCAATCACTACTTGATAAAATTCCAATAGTTTGTATTAGTCATGGTTGAAAAGGTCGATTTATTTTGACCCCACGATAACCGACTAATCGAGAGTTTGACCATGGCTCAAGCAAACTTGAAAATGAGCAAAGTACGTCAAGTTTCCACCACGTTTCACGAATGCCCCACTATCTGTTGTAGAAAAATACTGTACATATTTAATGTTCAAGTTCATTAAAGGACATTCTTTATCTGCTGTATGGGATATAAATATATCAAAACTTTCTGCAAGTTTACAGTACGATTTACCACTGTCAAGTTGAAATGAAGAGGCTCGCTTGTAGTCCTATCAGCGTTTGGATCGAAACAGGACATTACAAACAGGACATTACAAACAGGAAATTTGTATAAAAATGAACGACAGGAAAAAGGCACACGGACCATATGTGGCCCGAATGAACAGAAACGTCACTGGGCTCATGTTGGACTGCATGAAAAAAAAAAAAAACTAGAACAGCACTCATTAGAGAGCACACCTCCACCTGGTTGGCCATATCACTAAATGGTGAAGAATCACTGAAAAACTTCCTTCTACTAGCTGGATCTGGATCTTTACCAAAATTGAATCCATTCTTCCTTGTCACACACACAACCTGTCCAACAAGTTTCGTTCAAATCCAGCCATAACTTTTTGAGATATCCCGCTATGTATCGTGTTTGGCCCGATCTTCCAATAGTGAAGAATGACTGAAAAAATTAAATAATTCCCATATCCGAATCCATAATCAGATCTTCACCAAAATCGAATCGAATCGTCCTTGTTAGACAACCAACCGGTGCACCGAGTTTTGCCCAAATCCGTCCATAACTTTTTAAGATATCCTGCTATGTATTGTTTTTGGCCATATCTCCCAATGGTGAAGAATCACTTAAAAAATAAATAATTATCATATCCGAATCCATATTCAGATCTTCACCAAAATCTAATCATTTCGTCCTTGTCACATACGCTACATCTCTGCCAAATTTCGTCCGAATCCATCCACATCTTTGAGATATTCTGTTCATAAACAGACAAACAGACAGGGGTGAAAACATAACCTCCATCATATCTATAAACATATCCAAAACATAACCTTTGGTGGCGGAGGTAAAAACACTGCAAATAATAAATATAATCAACACCATAAAAGGCGAATTTAAATCACTTCCCACGATACAAAATCAAATGCTTGTTTGACATGGACGATGAAAGTCTAACAAGGACAAAAAATAATCATTTTGCAGATTTTTTAATCCATCTCTTGCATATCATGCGGCTAAGCCTGGTGTTGGCTTAACAGTTAAGGTGGCTGGCTTAAGATCTTAGGGTTTTGAGTTTGAACCCCTGCCGTGCTGTTAAATAACACCAGGTGGTTTAACTCTGTCATCTTTCCGAGGTCAGTAGAATGAGTACCAGCTCAGGGGCGGATCCAGGAATTTCAAGACGGGGGGGGGGGGGGGGGTGCATAAAACCATAGCGCTGGGGGGGGGGGGATAAAAGGGGGGGTCTGGGGGTCTAAACTAAATCAAATACAGGCCAACAAATACAGGGTTCAAAATAAATACAGGCCAACATGCAGTAGCTTAACACTTTGCTCAGATACTGAAGTATCCACACCCAAAATTTGGGGCCTACAGGTGCTACGGTTTGGCTGTGAAACAATAACAGGCAAACAAAAACGCATAAATACTTGAAATTATTTGTAAAATTACACAACAACGATAAACAGTGAAAGGGTAATCAACAATTACCGCCTTAAAGAAGCCAGTGGGCAAGATTCAGGACATCGTTTCGAAGAAAGCACAATAGCACTGTGGTTAGTGAAAAACATGTGGTTAGTGAGAAACATTGTTACTTAAAACACCATCTGCAGCATTTAGATAAACCCTCACTTTAACACGTGCCTCAATCACAACCGCTTCGCCTCTTGGCGGAAACCAAGCCTTTCCCGGTTCCTCGATCCATTGGTGGTTCAGCATGAACCAATCATGGAAGAGAAATATATATATATATATATATATATACGTATATATATATATATATATATATATATATATATATATATATATATATATATATATATATATATATATATATATATATATATATATATATATATATATATATATATAGAGTACCATTTCCACAAATTAAGACAAACACATAAATGTATCTTGCATACTGAATGGCACAAGGCACATTAAGCAAAATATGAACATATTGGTTTCAAGCGATTGATAATAATGAATCTGCCGTCTACATTACCGTCTGACATCCTTCCATTAAGGTGTTTGCAAGAACAGGTCAACCCAAGGTCGACGATAGGTCAACCTTTACCTGAAGACTTAACTTTGTCTCAAAATCATACAAATGAGAAAACCAACACCATATCATTATCAACTAACTCGGAATCCAAGAAAGGTACAACAATCAATTCAACGATAACAGATGAGACAGGTCACGGCTTCCAAAGTAATTGGGCTTTTCCTCTTGGGTGTTCAACACTGAACGACCACCTGCCTCGTATAAAATACAACATGCTAATTTTTCCACCACGTCCCCGTGGTCTTGCCTTTCATGTAATCAATTCAAGATACGCCATGAGATTTGGACTGTTTCCAGAAATGTAGTGCAATTCTTCATTACTTGTACATGCCAACCTGTTAACAGTTACAACGATGAGCCATCCGAAAGGCCTAGAGATTTGACAAGAAAATCGAAAGATGGAAGATGAGCAGTAAACATGTATGTTACAGAGACAAGGGCACTCAGGGTCTCGCTCAGTCTCGACTTACATGAAATCGGAATCCAAATGGTGAGCGACAGTCCTTTACCGTCAATTTGGGTTTACAATTGTTTGAAACCCGCGAGGGCCGGCAAAACCATGCAAGAATACATTTTCCAACAGCAAATACTTGTTTAAAAAAAGCAAGAAAAATCAATCAGTTTGCAGACCCTCACCAGGAAGTGTTTGTGTGGTGCACTAGTTGCTGTGTTTGTGTGGTTTAGTGACGTTAATTTATGTTCAATCCCAAATGGCTACCAAACCACGTTACCAATGACATCATCAATTTAATTCTCCCATTACAATTTTTGTGTAGATCACCCTCAATAAATTTCTAACTGATCGGATCAAGCATTCCACTTGGCTAATGACAACGTCAAAATGAAGGCACCGATATCATCATGAATACATATTGTTCCCCATAGAGAGTACTTCACAATGAGCCATGTTTCAATTTTCTCCATCGAGCGGTTTCGGAGATATAGAGGTGCAAAGCATTTCGGTTTTCCAAGATGGCGCCCATACTACATGACAGATGATGTAATAATTATGAAAAATTCTATAAGAGGGAGCGCTCCTAGGGTGAAAATTTCTTGGCAATCGGACCAACAGTTGCAGAGAACATTATACTCGTGTTCTGTGAAAACAAACAGACCCAAATGCAACACCCTCTCCTCTGGCGATATATATATATATGTGTGTGTGTGTATATATATAGATATATATATATATATCTACAGTCACGTGAAAAAGTAAGTACACCCCATGTAAAGTTTTGACTTTTTCAACATATTTAAACATACAGCTATTTGATCTTCATTTCAACAATATAGACAGAGAAGGGTGATATAATATAACAAATATCATGAAACATTTACATTTTGTAGTCCATTGTATAATTTAAATAAACATAAATGCAAATTTCACATGTGGAAAAAGTAAGTACACCCCTACATTTATCACCACTTCAAATACCTAAAATTAGAATCAGGTGCACCAGCTCAGGTGCAAATGATTAGAACATCGTTAGAGAGGATCTTGGAGGAACATGTCTTATTTAAACCTCAGACATTTAGTTTGGTTTGCTCTTGTTGTTGAAGTGTGCGGCGTCACGATGCTTAGATCAAAAGAGCTCTCTGAGGCCTTCAGAAAAGGTTATAGATGCCTATGAGTCTGGGAAGGGATTTAAAAAGATCTCCAAACTATTTGAAATCATTCATTCGACTGTCCGGAAGATCATCTGCATGTGGAGAAGATTCCAAACAACTGCAAACTTGTTCAGGCCAGGCCGCCCCAGCAAGTTCAGCCCGAGAGCAGACCGCAAGATGCTGAAAGAAGTCTCTAAGAACCCCAGAATGTCATCACGGGACCTACAGGTAGCTCTTGCCACTGTTGATGTCAAAGTGCATGAGTCCACCATTAGAAAGAGGCTGCACAAATTTGATCTACATGGGAGGTGTGCCAGGAGGAAACCTTTGCTGTCCAGAAAGAACATCAGGGCAAGACTAAAGTTTGCCAGTGAACACCTTGGCAAACACCAGCACTTCTGGAACAATGTGCTCTGGACAGATGAGTCAAAGGTAGAGCTATTTGATCACAGTACCAGAAGACATGTTTGGCGAAAACCAAAGACAGCAATTGACCACAAGAACCTGATACCAACTGTAAAGCATGGTGGTGGAAATATTATGGTTTGGGGCAGCTTTACTACGTCAGGGCCTGGGCAGCTCACCATCATAGAATCCACTATGAATTCTTCATTGTACCAGAGGGTGCTTGAGGATAATGTGAGGCCATCTGTCGGAGAGTCGAAGCTCAACCGAAGGTGGACCTTGCAACATGACAATGACCCTAAACATACCAGTAAATCCACCAAGGAAAGGCTGAAAAGAAAGAAATGGAGGGTGCTGGAATGGCCAAGTCAAAGCCCAGATCTAAATCCCATCGAGATGTTGTGGGGGGATTTGAAACGAGCTGTGCATGCAAGAAACCCCTCAAACATCGCACAGCTGGAAGAATTCTACATGGAGGAGTGGGCAGAAATTTCTCCCAGTCGATGTCAGAGACTGGTAGACAGTTATAAGAAACGCCTACTTCAGGTTGTTTCTGCCAAAGGGGGCAATACCACCTATTAGAGCCAAGGGTGTACTTACTTTTTCCACATGCGAAATTTGCATTTAAGTTTATTTAAATTATACAATGGACTACAAAATGTAAATGTTTCATGATATTTGTTATATTATATCACCTTTATCTATCAATATTGTTGAAATGAAGATCAAATAGCTGTATGTTGAAATATGTTGAAAAAGTCAAAACTTTACATGGGGTGTCCTTACTTTTTCACATGACTGTATGTCTATATCGAGAGGGAGTCAAGGTTAACCACGAGACTTGATATGTACTGTGTGGCGACTCGAGACGGGGTGGGAGATGGGAGAGTTGGGGGCATGGAACAAAACGTTGCGAGGACTCAATTGGGCAACAAGGAGGATTTTAACAGCATGGTATAATCGTATATTATGAAGCATCAATAATCAAAATGTGTTACCTTTTGATTGTAGGAAAAAGGCACTGCTCATTTGCAAGCACAGTACATGATATTACCAAGACATACGACAAGACAAACAGCTAACTGACTGACCTGGTCTTCCCAAAATGGGCCGCATTATATTGATATTATTCAAGTAACAAGTTCAAACTACATGCCGAGCATATCTTATCCGTGAGAAATCCATTATAAGCATATGCAAAAAAAAAAAAAAAAAAAAAAAAAAAGTTATAAAAAATTGAAATGAGAAACAGGCACAGAATATCCTGGCATGTGCCGAGCACAAAGCAAAGCAACATGTTCGAAAGGAGAACATGTCCAGCTGGAGTCAGAAAACAGCACAGAAAGGTGAACTCTGATGCTCTGACACATCCTTCACTGTACGTAGAAAGAACAAATATAAAAAATTTAAATACAACACTGAAACTTGCAGAAAAAGTACACTTTTCATCCCCAATGCCACCTCCTCTCTCTCTCCCCTTGTTGAAGATGTAGCATATTCAATTTCAAGATATGTGGTACGATTTCTGCTTTGGCAATATGACACTATCCTGGTGTGACATTTTGGCCTCAAGATCGAGAATACTATTAAAGGGGCACCCAAACAACAACAAAAAATAAACCTTTCATCCATTCTCCCTCCCCCTACATCCAATTCCAGGTTGTACGTCAAGACAAATTAGTCCACAAACCAAATCCCAGAATCGGACAGCGATGTCCACATACAGTTTGATTTTCAGACTCTACTCCTGTTGTCATTTGTCATCGTTTTAATCGGCACCATCATCCAAAAGCATGTACATATCTCCCCAATCGGCAGAGCAAGATGACAACCAAGTTGGCATTATCAGAGGACATGCACCAAGCGTATATTGATGAAAATTAGTACGGGTGTTCTACGAGACAAGTGAATTCACACACACAAACAAATTACAGCCTTGTATCTCTAAATACCACCAGATGCTTTGGTATCGTTTAAACGGCCAACCCTCGCTGGTGCTGGTCCATCACTTCTTTGGATTGGAACCCCTTTGGCTATTGTCATCTTTGAGGTTTTCATTTTTGTTCTACTTTCAGTTTTTAGTTTATCTTCGTCTTCTGATCTCATGCCACCACCATCCCTACTCCCCCAAATCATGTTACTCCACTTGCACATAAATTTGCGCTGCTCATCTTGTTTGTTATTTTTGCCTCAGTATGATTTTACTTTCAGTCTTTATGTTGGCACTGGTACAGGAACCCTTACTATGCATGTGATTCTCCACTACGAGCAGATGTGTTCTTTTTTTTTCTTCTCCCTCTCCCTCTCTGTTTCTTGCTGGCTTATCATATTGCAAGTTCAAGCTCATGAAAATGATGCCCTATTCTCAGCAAATTAAAACTAGAAAGCATCCCAAAATGCAACGCCCGTCCACGTCCGCTTTGTGCTCAAACTAAACTAGCTGAAAACATGACCTTGTAAAAAATATATATATATAATAATTTTTAATTATATTAATTGATGTTCTCCATTTTCTCATAAGATATGTTGAAGATTTGATGCCAAAAGCTCAAATAGTAAAAATGATATGGCCTGGACAGACACTGAAGCTCAGTGGAAAATAAAAACAAGGAAGTGATTACAAAACCCAGCAACTCACGCAGCGCAGCGGTGGACAGGCCAAGGGCTATTTCAACTATGACTTTGTCGCCACATTTTGACTGATTAATTAGTCTTCTCCATATTCTCAAAAGGGTTTGTCGAAAATTTGAGAACAAAAGCTCAAATGGTAAAAAAAAAAGTTGACAGACAGGCAGAGACAATTGCGATTGCAAAAGCCCCATTGGGTTAAGGTAAGGGTTATTAAAGGTTAATGGGGGTAATACAGTCCATGGGTCAGGATGAGGGATGACACGAGGTGACAGTGCACTGACTGCTTGAAGCCCTGGAGGAAAGAGACATGACGGCCGCTGGAAGGTGGTTCCATAGATGGGAGAAACGAGAAAGAAAGGTATTTAACCAGAAGGGAGTTAATGGAAGAACACATGCATCCTAGAACGGATAGGGGGGGTCAGAGAACACAGCCACGGAAGCAATATTGGGGAAGAGGACAGAATTGTTTTTTTTCCCCAAAGACATCACTAACCTGAGATTCCCATCGTTTTGAGTCCTTCAGATTCCACAGAATCAACGATACACCGATGTGATGCGTGGTCACCAGCCCAGAGGGAAGAGAAGGACTCAATCGAGTTACAAAGGCCTTCTGGACTGTGGGTTGCTCTGATTTCCCAAGGAAGACCATATGATCCCAATTCCAAAACCATGATCTTTTCTACCACCGTTAACACTTCCCAAAGTCCACCTCTTAACAAATTTCAAGTTATTCCTTCCTGAGTGCTTCTGTATCAATCGTTTCCACCCCATACATCATTCCCTACTCCTTGTTCTTCCCCATATCCTATATTTGACAGTCACCATCTAGTTTGTCCTTCAACCCTGCTGTTGGTGTTTCTAACCCCTGCTCCCTCTTTCTACTGTTCCTTTTGATGTATGTTATAGCGTTTACACGAGCCTAGACTTTGCATACAAAAAAAAGAAGAAGCTGATGGAAGATGCCCTGACTGAGGCTGGTTTTGCTATATGGTCAGCACATGAGGTCATGCCTGAAGTTAAGGCCTATAAGTTGAAGACAGTCTCTTCCAAGTGGCTGACGATGGAAATTGATTGGTTAGCTAGATGATGCTTGCAGACCAGTCGGGTAAGACAGTGAAAGTGAAATTGAAGGACGTATTCCATTTACCAGACGAGCATCTAATAAACTCCAGATCAGCAAAGACATGCTGCAGTTCGCTTTGTAGTGGGGTTGGAGTACTTTACAACAATGTAGTGTTGTCTGCAAAAGGAAGAGGGTTTCCAGAGCATCCGAGAGATCGTTTATATACATTGCATTCAGAAAGTAATCAGACCCCTTCACTTTTTTCACATTTTGTTATGTTGCAGCCTTATGCTGAAATCGTTTAAATTCGTTTTTTCCCTCATCAATCTACACTCAATACCCCATAATGACAAAGAGAAAACAGGATTTTAGAAAGTTTAGCAAATTTATTAAAAATAAATAACTGAAATATCACATTTACATAAGTATTCATACCCTTTGCTATGACACTTGAAATTTAGCTCAGGTGCCTCCCATTTCTCTTGATCATCTTTGAGATGTTTCTACACCTTGATTTGAGTCCACCTGTGGTAAATTTAATTGATTGGACATGACTTCAAAAGGCACACACCTGTCTATATAAGGTCTCACAGATGAAAATGCATATCAGAGCAAAAACCAAGCCACGAGGTCGAAGGAACTGCCTGCAGAGCTCAGAGACAGGATTGTATCGAGGTACAGATCTGGGGAAGCCTACAAAAAAAATTTCTGCTGCATTGAAGGTTCCCAAGAGCACAGTGGCCTCCATAATTCTTAAATGGAAGTTTGGAACAACCAGGACTCTTTCTAGAGCTGGCCGACCAGCCAAACTGAGCAATCGGGGGAGAAGGGCCTTGGTAAGAGAGGTGACCAAGAACCCGATGGTCACTCTGGCTGAGCTCCAGAGATCCTGTGTGGAGATGGGAGAAACTTCCAGAAGGACAACCATCACTGCAACACTCCACCGATCTGGGCTTTATGGCAGAGTGGCCAGACGGAAGCCTCTCCTCAGTGAAAGACACATGAAAGCCCGCTTGGAGTTTGCAAAAAAGCACCTAAAGGACTCTCAGACTGTGAGAAACAAGATTCTGTGGGCTTTCATGTGTCTTTCACTGAGGAGAGGCTTCCGTCTGGCCACTCTGCCATAAAGCCCAGATCGGTGGAGTGTTGCAGTGATGGTTGTCCTTCTGGAAGTTTCTTCCATCTCCACACAGGATCTCTGGAGCACAGCCAGAGTGATCATCGGGTTCTTGGTCACATCTATTACCAAGGCCCTTCTCCCCCGATTGGTCAGTTTGGCTGGGCGGCCAGCTCTAGGAAGGGTCCTGGTTGTTCCAAACTTCTTCCATTTAAGAATTATGGAGGCCACTGTGCTCTTGGGAACCTTCAATGCAGCAGAATTTTTTTTGTAGGCTTCCCCAGATCTGTGCTTCGATACAATCCTGTCTGAGCTCTGCAGGCAGTTCCTTCGACCTCATGGCTTGGTTTTTGCTCTGATATGCATTGTCAGCTGTGAGACCTTAAAAAGACAGGTGTGTGCCTTTCCAAATCATGTCCAATCAATTGAATTTACCACAGGTGGACTCCAATCAAGGTGTAGAAACATCTCAAAGATGATCAAGAGAAATGGGAGGCACCTGAGCTAAATTTCAAGTGTCATAACAAAGGGTCTGAATACTTATGTAAATGTGATATTTCAGTTTTTTCTTTTTAATAAATTTGCAAAACTTTCTAAAATCCTGTTTTCTCTTTGTCATTATGGGGTATTGAGTGTAGATTGATGAGGGAAAAAATGAATTTAAACGATTTCAGCATAAGGCTGCAACATAACAAAATGTGAAAAAAGTGAAGGGGTCTGAATACTTTCTGAATGCACTGTAGATGAAGATCAAGAGTAGCCCATCACTACCTTGGGGAACTCCAGATTCCACTGGAAGGAGGGAGAGATTTCCATTGATGGCAACATGTGAACTGCACAAGTGGAGGAAGTCAGAAATCCAGGAATGAAGGCAGCTTTTTATGCCACACGCAGAGAGCTTGGCGAGCAAAGCAAGATGTCAGACTTTATTGTCAAATGCCACAAAATATGTCCAGGGATATGGCCCTAATGTCTTCTTCAATATTGAGGGCCCCCCAACTATTGCTGAGGAGGGCGCAGAAGCATGTCCAGAATCGAGTGACGGGAACAGAATCCAAACTATATCAGGTTGTTTATAAACAGGGGAAAACTTGACATCAGCAGCAATTATGGAATCCATGAATTTGTTTGGAATTGGAAGCAAGCTCATTTGTCTGTTGTTGGTAAGATCTGTTTGTGAACCCTTCTTGTAGACGAGAGTGATGTTTGGTGACTTCCAGGCCGATGGGAGGTGGCCAAATGAGGAGACTGAATAGGGTATAAACAATAATGGGAGTAGGAATGGCAGAGCAGGATTTGAAAAGATCGGCATTGATGCTATCTGGGCCCGTTGCTGAAACAGGGTCAAGGTTGGATAGAACTTTATCTTCTCGGAAGAGAATGATCCAATGTGCAGTAGACTGTGTATGAGGAGGGTAAAATGGGGACAGATCTGGAGGGGTTGGGTACATGAGAGTTTGAGGAAAACAGAGTTTAGACATTCTGCCTTATCTTGGGGGCACATTCTGCCTTATCTTGGGGGCACATTCTGCAGTAATGCCATTTGAGGTGAGGGAGGGGATGACGGATTCATAAATATATAAGATTTTATTGTCGCTAAGAGTGGACAAATTGCTTTACATTAACCTGGCAACAAAACAAGTTTTTTAATGCTTACCTTTTTTGGCTGAGTATTTTGTTGACTAATGGGTTCAACAATGTTCCTCTTGGCAAAGATAAAAGTTTGTAAATACAGCAAGAGAGGCCCCATTTTTTCAGGCATGACTTGACTTGCTACACATCAGAGATGGCTTCCAGGAAGGGCAGCCAGGCAGGCCATGAGTGTAACAAACCCACCACACAAAGCACAAATAGAAATACAACTTAATCATTAACCATTATTAACTTAACCCATTCTCAGCAGTTACCACTAGAAACAACCCCATTGACCCAAAAGAGAGTCGTATTGAAACTTCAAAACATAGGATGATTGGCTCCTCCTTGCATACCTCATATTCAGCTCAAACCACTTGCGTTGTCGGCAAGATGTTGCCAATTTGAGGCCCAAAGCAGCACGTGCAAACTCAAAATGATGCAGCGATTGATCTGAAAATGTCCCTCCAGCAACAAGCAATTTTATCAAATGTCAAAAACAAACTCAGCTCACCTCCCCCACCTGTCCGAATCCTGAAAACCCTTTAATATGCAAGTTAATTCTTCACACATCTAACTGTAAGCACAGAATCTATTCTGTAGCTCAGCTTCCAAACTACCACTGATCACCTGGGTCTCTGTCATCACAATTTGGTTAACAAAGCCAATAATGTTTTTGAAATCATTCTGGGAGAGTGACTCAGTACTCAGACTTGCAAACCTCAGAGGTTAGAAGTGGCAAAGGCCCGCTATACATGGCAAAAACAAATATATTCTCATCAGCAATCTTTGATTGAGAAGCATTCCTAATTTCCATGGAAAGAGAGTGGGAAAAAGGCAATTCCACATAGAACATCTACACCACATTGATCGATACCAAACACCAGAGCATTACCTACCTCGACACCATTGGCACACCACAGGCATGTTCATCGTCGTTCAACTCAACGGCAGCTTAACACAACCCACTATCTCCACGTTCTGCAACCTATTCTACTTTTTTTTTTTTTCATTTACTTTCAGTAAATGGTGGTCTGCAATTGATGAAACTTGGGAATACAACGCAAACCAATGGTATACACACATGCAAATGGAAACAAAGTAAAGATAATGCCTGGAAATGACTCAAACTTCGAAGCCACAGATGCCCAACCTCGCTAACATTTACAAGGGAACAGCAACACACAATCACCAAAGCAACTGAAGAAAGCATTGAAGAGCCCTGAAAGCAGCAGATGCTAATAAAGAACAGGCTGATCCCCAAAGGGCATTCTGGTCAAAATGCCAGGCATTTTTTAAATGAAGTTAATGCAAAAGAAAAAGGACAAGAAATAATTCATCCCCACTTGCCCTGCGGTCAGTTCATACTCTGATACCTGGTGTTGGCCTAATGGTTAGGGTGGTGGGCTTGGAATCCCAAGGTCCTGAGTTTGAATCCCGTTCAGCTGTTGGATTAATGCCAGGTGGGGTTTACTCAGCCTGTCATCCTTCCGAGGTTGGCAAAATGAGTACCAGGGTACTTGGTACACACGGGATGGAGGTTGGTGGCAGGATTTGCACTCCGGCTGCTGTAAAAACACCACATTCTGTAGCACACACGGGATGGAGCTGAGGAGTCGTCCAAGGACACAGCGACGTGCTGATCTGGCGTACGCTCCCATATACACCACCGGTCAAAAGTTTTAGAACACCTCAATTTTTCCAGTTTTTATTGAAATTTACGCAGTTTAATGTCTCAATGTACTCTGAAACTAAGCATAGAACAAATAAACAATTGGAGCTAAAAAGAAATCATAGAATCATTTTGTTTAACAAAATTTAATTTAAATTTTTGACTCAGCAAAGTAGCCACCTTTTGCAGATATAACCACCAAACACACCCGTGGCATTCTTTCTACAATGGAAATCATATATTGTTCGTGAAATTCTTCCCAACACTGTTGCAGAAGTTCCCACAAATGTGTTGCACTTGTAGGTTGCTTTGCTTTCACCCTTCTGTCCAGTTCATCCCAAACCAGCTCGATGGGGTTTAAGTCTGGAGACTGTGCTGGCCATTGCATGATTTGAAGCCTACCGTCTTGTTCTTTTCCTCGAAGGTAGTTTTGACATAGCCTGGAGGTGTGTTTAGGGTCATTATTTTGCTGTAGGATGAACCCCTGACCAACCAGGTGTATATCAGAGGGTATTGACTATTGCATGGCGCTGCAAAATGCTGTGGTGGCCCTTTTGGTTCAGGGTGCCAGTCACTCTGTACAAGTCGCCGACTCTGGATCCAGCAAAAGAGCCCCAGACCATCACGCTTCCTCCTCCATGTTTGACAGTTGGTGTCACACACTGAGGAACCATCCTTTCGCATACTCGACGGCGTACAAAAACCTTGCGTGATGAACCAACGATTTCAAATTTTCATTCATCGGTCCATAGGACAACATAGTGTTGGAGATTCAAGATGGCGATGGCGCATTCTGACGTGTGCCGAGGAGCTCGCGTGGAGTGAGGAGAATTAACTGTAACGCGAGCTTGAGTATTAACTGTACCGCGAGCCTGAGGATAATTAACTGTACCGCGAGCCTGAGGAGAATTAACTGTACCGCGAGCCTGAGGATAATTAACTGTACTGCGAGCCTGAGGAGAATTAACTGTACCACGAGCCTGAGGATAATTAACTGTACCACGAGCCTGAGGATAATTAACTGTACCACGAGCCTGAGGAGAATAAACTGTACAGCGAGCCTGAGGAGATTTAACTGTACCGCAAGCCTGAGGAGAGGAGCTCACGTTTTTGGTGAGAACTGGTATTCTGAGGAGATTGGTCTTCCGAAGAAGGAGAGCTTTAAGGAGGTCATCCTGCCTGCCTGCTTTGGTCTTGGTGTTATCATCCTCTGCCATTGCCTGTTGATGGTCCTGTTAGTCTCATCATCTCTTCGTCGTCCTGCTCATCTCATCGCCTGCTCCGTGCCCATCCTCTCAACCGCTGCCACCAGAGATAAGTCGACATTTTTGTGTCCCTCGCCCCATCTGTGCTTGTGACTTGACGCCTTAGTTTTTATCTGATTTATTTCACTTCATTGTATATAGTTATTATTGATTTCATTCTCCGATTATTTGTTCGGGATTAAACCCGTTTGGTTTTATTCAAAGCTTTATCCCGGTGTGTACCCTGGTTAGAATAGGTACACCGTATCCCTGCGTGTCGTAAGAGGCGACTAAGAGGGTTGGCGTCAGGAAGGGCATCTGGCCATAAAAACATTGCCTCAAAAAGAGAACAATTACAACTACATATGGGCAGGATACAGCCCGAAGTGGAGATCGGTTTCTGAGGTTTGGGACATGGAATGTAGGGACAATGACAGGGAGATCAGGAGAAGTGGTGGAAGTATTGATCAGAAGAAGAGTGGACATATGTTGTGTGTAAGAGACGAGATGGAAGGGAAGTGGTGAGAGAATGGTGAAGGGTAGGCAGGGACAGAAATACAAGTTTGTGTGGCAAGGGTGCCTGGAGGGCATGAATGGTGTTGGTGTCCTGTTTTCTGAAGAGTTTGTAGACAGTGTGGTGAGTGTGACTAGTGAGTGATAGGTTGATGATGGTGAAAATGATTGGAAAGCTCTTGGTGAACGTCATCTCGGGATATGCTCCGCAGGTTGGTCGGAGCGATGAAGAGAAGGACAAGTTCTGGTGTGCGATAGAGAAGCTGATGGAAAAGGTGAAAGAGGAGGAAGTTGTTGTGGTAGGAGGAGACCTAAATGGACATGTGGGAAGGAGTATGGACGGTTTTGAGGGAGTTAATGAGGGTTACAGATATGGTGTGAGAAATGGAGAAGGTGAAAAGATTTTGGAGTTTGCTGATGGAGCTGATTTGTTGATTTGTAATACTCAGTTCCAGAAAGAGGATAATAAGCTTGTTACATACACGTCTGGTGGGTCGACGACAACCGTTGACTACCTGATGGTGCGTAGGCGAGATTGGGGGCACCTCCGGGATACAAAGGTGATCCCGGGGGAGGAGGCTGTTTCACAGCACCACTTGGTTGTCTGCGACATCAGGGTGAAAGGTGCGAGGAGAGCTCGGTGGGTGAAGTACCAACCAAAAATGAAGGTGTGGAGGTTGAAAGAGGTGACAGTAAGGGAGGCATTAAAAGAGAGGCTGAGTAGGGTAGAGGATGATGTGGTTGAGCTTGAACGTGGTTGGATGTCAATGAAAGATAGTCTGTTGGGAGCCGTTGGCGAGGTATGTGGATGGACAAAAGGACCACCGAGGCATTCGGAAACATGGTGGTGGGATGAGGAAGTTGGAAAGAGGATTGACGAGAAGAGGAAGAAGTTCAAGGAGTGGCAGAATGCGAAGGGTATGGGAGCAGAAAAAGCAGAGCATGAAAGTTATAAGGCAGCCAAGAAGGCTGCAAAGAAAGAGGTAGCAAAGGTGCAGGAGGCATGGAGGAAAATGTTCGGAGAAAGCTTGGATTCGGAAGAGGGTCAGAGAGCGGTATTCAGGATTGCAAAGCAGATAGCAAAAGAGACGTGTGATGTGATGGGGGTGAGTTGCTTGAAGGATGAAGTGAGACAAATTGTTGTGGACCCAGATGGAATTAAAGGAAGATGGAAAAGATATATGGAAATGCTGTTGAATACAGAGAATGAATGGGATGGCAACATAGAGAGTAACCCAGTTTTCGGACCGGCAGAGAAGATAACTGAGAAGGAAGTTGAGGAAGCGATAAAAGCAATGAAGAGTAGAAAAGCGGGAGGGCCGACGGGAGTTGTGGGAGATATGTTGAAGGCAGCAGGAAGTTGGGGTGTGAAGAGAATGACAGAGATCTGTAATCTGGTGGTGAAAGAAGGCCGCATTCCAGTGGATTGGGAACCGAGTACCCTCGTCCCTCTATACAAGGGGAAAGGTGACGCTCTGGAGTGTGGCTCGTACCGAGCGATAAAGTTAATGGAGCATGGAATGAAGGTATTGGAAAGGGTGTTGGAGAGGAGGATAAGGAAGAAGGTGAAGATCGACAAAATGCAGTTTGGATTTATGCCAGGAAGAGGAACTACAGACGCGCTCTTTATTGTGAGGCAGTTGCAGGAGAAGTACATGGAGAAGAGGAAGAAGCTGTTTCTTGGGTTTGTTAATCTGGAGAAAGCATTCGATAGGGTTTCACGCGAAGGATTGACATGGGCATTGAGGAAGTTAGGAGTGGAGGAATGGTTGATCAGAGTCGTGATGGCAATGTACAAAAGAGCACGCACAGCTGTAAGGACGAAGGACGGGAACAGTGGTGAGTTTGAGGTGAAGGTGGGTACCATTCAATGTACAATGTGCGCTGAGTGGGTTCATCAAAAATGTAATAGTCTGAGAGGGTCATTAACCAGTGTGGCAGCTACATTCAAATGTAAGGTGTGCACAGAGGGAGCTGCAGATGGAGGAAATGTTGAGTTGGATCTTGGAGACGGCGTGAAGCTGGAAGGTGTGAAAACATTTTGCTACCTCGGGGACATGCTGAATGGAGAAGGTGGATCAGACTCGGCAATGGTTGCAAGAGTGAGATGTGCATGGAAGAAGTTTCGGGAAATGAGGGGCGTACTGATGAGGAGGGCAGTGTCGTTGAAGCTGAAGGGAAAGGTGTATGCTGCATGTGTGAGAAGTGTTATGATTTATGGGAGCGAGACATGGGTAATGAACGTAGAGCAGCAACGAAGGCTGGAAAGAGTGGAAATGCGAATGGTTCGGTGGATGTGCAGAGTATCGTTGAGAGAGAGGAAGACAAATGATGAATTGCGAAAGATGATGTTCGGAATAGAGCCTGTGATTGATGCTGTGAGGAGGAACAGGTCGAGATGGTTTGGTCACATGTTGAGGAAGGATGAAAGTGAGTTTTTTTTTGGTTTGTTTTTTGTATACAGAGTCGAGGCTCGTGAAAGAGCTAACATTTATCAAACAAACAAATCAAACAAACAAGCAAACAAAGTATATAAAAAGGGGAGTGGTCGACAAGATGGGGAGATAAGGGGAGGAAGCACACAAACACATCATTTGAGAGCAGGCAACATCGGGAGATGTGTGGCAGGATAGGTATAAAACGCAAGGACACCAAGGACTTCCAGGAAAGAAGTCAGCACCTCAAAAAGTTGATTTGGGGTGAAATTAGCGGGGGTAGAAAAGATCAAGGTTTTGGATTGGGGAAGATAAGAGATGGTGGTGAACAGCCATTTTAAAGACCTGGAGGGAGGAGTGGGATTGAAGAGAGTGAGGGAGTTTGTTCCAGACGTGGGAGAAAAGAGGAATGAAGGAGTGAAGGTGAGCAGAGAGTCTTTATTTTGGCAGTTTAACCATAAGAGGGTTGCAGGCAGCTCTTGTGCGACCTGTAGGAATATTTGGGGGACAGAGCCCAGAGAGAGTTGGGGGAGCAAGGCCGGAGAGGAGTCGGTAGAAGACGGAAAGATCATCAACCTGCCTGCGGTGAGTAAGTGAAAGGCCCTCGGAGATAGCGTCATCGCGGGAGATTCCAATGATTCTGAATGCTTTGGTTTCAACAGCGTGAAGACGAGCTAGGTGTGAGGCAGGAGCACCAGCCCAGAGGGGAGAGCAGTACTCCATTGAGCTGCGGATGAAAGCCTTGTATGTGATGAGGAGCTCAGGTGTGCCAAGGAAGGACTTCGCACGACGGAAGATGCCCAGTTGGCGACTGGCTTTGGAGGGCAGCTTGGAAATGTGGTTTTCCCAGGAAAGATCATGGCAGATAGTGAGACCCAAAAGCTTGAGTGACAGAACTTCTTGGAGAGGATTATTCAGAAAGTAGATGGGAGGGTTGTCCAGTCGGTCTTTTCGGAGAGACATCGTAAGAGTGTGAGATTTGTCAAGATTGAAAGACATGTTCCACTTGTTTGCCCAGTCTGTGATTTTGTCCAGGTCTGCAGAGAATGAGGAGGGTGCAGACTGCCGATCTGAGGGATGAGGAATGGAGCGGCAGAGAGTGGAGTCATCAGCAAAGAGATAGAGAGGATTTTCAAGAGTCAGAGAGATCATTGATGAAGACCAGAAAAAGCACAGGGCCCAGAACACTGCCTTGGGGAACTCCAGCCTGAACAGGAAGAGGAGATGAGAGAAACCCATTCAGGGCCACACGTTGACTACGACTAGAGAGGAAGTCCGCCAGCCATGCGTGGAGATTGCCATGGATACCAAAGGAGGAGAGTTTGGTGAGCAGAGCGGGGTGCCAGACCGTATCGAAGGCACGTGATATGTCGAGGGAGACAGCTCTAATTTCCTGTTTGGCATTGAGGACCTCCATCCATTGTTGAGACAGAAGAAGCAGCATATCCAGAGTAGAGTGACCTGGTCTGAAACCAAATTGATGATCAGAGATTAAGCCATTGGAGAAGAGCAAAGATTTCATATCCGAAGCAATGATGGATTCCATGACTTTGCTGATAATTGGGAGAAGGCTGATTGGTCTGTAGTTGCTAGGATCTGTTTTTGCACCTTTTTTGTGCAAAGCGGTGATGTTGGCTAATTTCCAAGCAGATGGCAGTTGACATTGAGCAAAAGAGAGGGTGAAGAGAACAGAGAGAGGGAGTGAAAGAGCAGAAGAACAGGATTTTAGGACCCGTGGGCTGATGCCGTCAGGTCCAGTTGCAGAATCAGAGTCGAGGGTTGACAAACTTTTCCACCTTGTCAGGAGGAAAGGACACGGAGTCCAGGAGCAGCTGGGCACGACTGGGTACGACTGGGTACGGTGGGTACAGAGAGGGATGGGTTTGGGACACAAGATTTAGAGGCAAACACAGAGTTGAGGCATTCAGCTGTTTCACGTGCGGAGTCAGCTGTGTAGCCGTGTGAGGTAAGGGAGGGGATGGAGGGGGAACAAACACCAGAAACAGATTTGACCAGACGCCACCAGGATTTGGAAGAGGGAAACAGATAAGAGAGTTTGGTCTTGAGAACGGAGAGATATTGTTTCCTGGCTCTCCTGGGGGTGGACACACACTTGTTTCGGGCTTTGTGAAAGGAAATGAGATTTCCTTCCGTTGGATTTGCTTTCCAGGAGACGAAGGCAAGTTGTTTCTGGGCAACAGCCTCACCACAAGATTCTATGTACCATGGACGGGAGGAAGGGTATGACAACTGAAGACGAGATGGGATAAATCTGTGCATGAGAGAGAGCAATTTACTTTGGAAGAATTCCCAGGATGAGTTGATGTCAGAGGTGGTAGAGATGGGAGACCAGTCCAGATGATTGATGGCTGCTTGAAGACCGTGCCAGTTGGCCTGAGTGAAAGACCAGACTCGTCGACGCTGAGCAGGCTCCCTGAGAATGGTCAGAGAGATGTCCACTTCAACAAGCACATGATCAGATGAGCCGATTGGAGCAGAAGAAGAGCAGCAGACATTTTCAGGGAAGTTAGTCATAACCAAGTCCAGAAGAGAAGATGCTCCGTTGACTGAGATCCGGGTCGGGAAATTGACAGATTGTGTCAGTCCCAGTAAGTCGCAGAAGTCCTTTGCTGAGGAGCCATGGCTGGTGAGACAGGTACCCACACCCAGCCAACTGGCATGGTGACAATTGAAATCACCACATATGAGGAAGAGACAGTTGGGATGAGTAGATAGAAGTTGGTCCATATTATCAGACAGCGAGATGTAGATCGAGTCATCACTGTTTGGTGGACGGTACAACACACATATGAACAAGAGGTGGGAGCGAAGGGGAAGCCGTAGCCAGAGGTATTCCTGGGGGTGAGGTGGATAGAGTGCAGTGCAGGGCGAGTGAGGAAGAGAGTTTTTGATAAAGATAGCAACCCCACCTCCAGGACGAGGCTCAGGTCTATCATACCGGAGGAGGGAGTAACCCGGGAGAGATACTAAGGAATCAGAGACATCATGAAGGAGGAAAGTTTCTGTAAAGCAGATCATGTCTGGTTTGTCAGAAGCAATCTGTATGGAGAGATCAGTTAAGTTTGAACGAAGGCCCCGGATGTTTGAGGTCCATACCGTTAATGAAGAGGAAGGGGGAGCATCGGATACAGAACAGGGGGGAGGAGGGGTAGGGTAAGATGTGGAAGAGGTGGAAGAGGTCGGGAGAGCTGTTGAAGGTGTGTCAGACATTTCAGAATAGCTCGGAGAAAGGGAAGGATGGGGCGGACAAAAGCTTTTATGGTGATTGGGTGAGGGACAATGAGGTGTTATTTGAGGAGGGGAAGAGCGAGGCAGAAGGTTGGGGGAGATGGAGGTGAGAGTTGGAAGGGGGAAGAAGCGGGGAGGATGCTTTGAGGAGGGGGAGTGAGGGGGGAAATTGAGAAAAAATGAAGGTGGGGAGATTTGAAGGGGAGGGGTGAGGGGGGAGTCTAGGAGGGGAGGGGCGAGGGGGAGTCTTGGAGGGGAGGGGTGTGGGGGGAGTTTAGGAGGGAAGGGGCAAGGGGGGAGATTTGAAAGGGATGGGTGATGGGGAGGATTTGGAGGGGAGGGGCAAGGGGGAAGATTTGAAAGGGATGGGTGATGGGGAAGATTTGGAGGGGAGGGATGATGGGGAAGATTTGGAGGGGAGGGGTTATGGGGAAGATTTGGAGGGGAGGGGTGAGATTGGATTTTAGAAAGTGTACGATTAATGGGAAACGAACATTTATTGCAAAATGAGTTTCTTGTGACCTTCGAGTCAAAACTACGTTTAAGGATGCTGGAGGGAGGATGGAGTGCAGGAGAGTTTAGGGAATGTAGAAAGAGGCACTGTAAGAGATGGAATTTTTTGGGGGATGAATAGATTTGGTGAGCAAGTCGAAAGCATCCTTTTGAAGAAGCAGAAGAAAAAGGTGTTATAATATACGACGGCATACAGAACTTGAGGGGAAAGTGTAAACATTTTAAAGTTTACCAGTGAAAACTATCTGGGGAAATTGGGGAGAAACACGTGGTCGAAGAACGTACGAACGAATAAGAACGAATAAACGAATGAGAACAACAAATAAGAACAGAGAAGGAAATGTTTTTTTTTTTTTTAGTTGGATTTTAAACAACGAAGTAGGCTATGGGGTGAAAAGACTGGGAAAACAGAGAACGAAAGTTATTGGAGCACAAACGACAGACCGCTGAGAGAAAAACAAAGCCTCAAGGTTGGACACTGTACAAGGCCTCAAAAGACACGACACGAATTAACACGATTTTCTATACAGGTATGAAAGATTTGCACCGAAAATCTTCCTCGGGACACACTATACGTACAACACCATTAAATAAATACAGTTATAACGAAAATACAAATGGGAACAATTACTTAACTTCGATTTTGATGGAGAGCGTGGAGAGCTGCGAATAAACGAAACCTCGCCAGCAAGACCTTAAGCGGAGGTCTCGAGTTGAGAAGAGTGATGGAAATGAATGTAGAAGGAAGTAGAGGACGGGGAAGACCGAGAAAGACCGAGAAAGACTTGGCTAAAGATGGTGGAAGAAGAAATGCGGGCTAGGGGGTTAACAAGGAGAGATGCAGAAAATAGGGCAAAATGGAGAAGATTGTCATGGGGACCGCAAGGCTAACCCCCGCTCTAGCAGGGAAAATGGCCTTAAAATGCATGTTGTTGTTGTTGTGGTCCATAGGACCTTCTTCCAGTCTTCAGTAGTCGACTGGCAGTGCTTCATGTCCCAGGCAAGCCTCTTTTTCTTATTTTGCCATCTTAGCAATGGCTTTCTTACTGCCACTCAACCTGTCAAACCTGCAGCTCGAAGTCTTCTCTTCACAGTTGAAACTCAGACTTGCTTACTTCGACCAGTGTTAAGCTGTGCTTGAATCTGTTGTCCTGTGAGCCGCCTATCACGCAAGCTGTTGACTCTCAGAAACTTGTCTTCTGATTCTGTTGTGGCTTTGGGTCTGCCAGACCTCTTCCTGTCAGAGTTTCCTCCAGTTTCCAATATACTACTTCCTGCAGTGCAATATTGTCCAAATATTGCTTCAGAGGGTGTAATAACAGTCTGTTCCAATACTGATTTCATACAGAGGGGGGGGGGGGGGGGGTTTAATCAAGTAATCAGCAGAGGTTGGGACACCTGTAGGAATTGTTTGCATCAACTTTCAAGGCTTAATTTACTTACATTGCTGCAGAACAGCTGTAAGTTGTTAACCCATTACTTGTTCCCTAAAGAAGGCCTTTTTTACAATATAACTGTGCAAATTACATTATTTTCCCGTTTTTGCTAACCTAAGCTTCTTTTTTTTTTTTTTTTTACATCGAGCAGTTTACTGCTTACCTTTGTACCATTTCAGGTTATTCACTGGACATCAAACTGCGTAAATTTCAATGAAAACTGGAAAAATTGAGGTGTTCTAAAACTTTTGACCGGTAGTGTACTCGTGTATGTATGTATGTATGTATGTATGTATGTATGTATGTATGTATGTATGTATGATGTATGTACAGTCACGTGAAAAAAGTAAATATACCCCATGTAAAGTTTTGACTTTTTCAACATACAGCTATTTGATCTTCATTTCAACAATATTGATGGATAAAGGTGATATAATATAACAAATATCATGAAACATTTACATTTTGTAGTCCATTGTATAATTTAAATAAACATAAATGCAAATTTCGCATGTGGAAAAAGTAAGTACACCCCGACATTTATCACTACTTCAAATACCTAAAATTAGAATAAGGTGCACCAGCTCAGGTGCAAATGATTAGAACATCGTTAGAGGATCTTGGAGGAACCTGTCTTATTTAAACCTCAGACATTTAGTTTGGTTTGCTCTTTGTTGTTGAAGTGTGCGGCATCACCATGCCTAGATCAAAATAGCTCTCTGAGGCCTTCAGAAAGAAGTTTATAGATGCCTACGAGTCTGGCAAGGGATTTAAAATGATCTCCAAACAATTTGAAATCAATCATTCGACTGTCCGGAAGATCATCGACAAGTGGACAAGATTCCAAACAACTGCCAACTTGTTCAGGCCAGGCTGCCCCAGCAAGTTCAGCTCGTGAGCAGACCGCAAGATGCTGAAAGAAGTCTCTAAGAACCCCAGAATGTCATCATGGGACCTACAGGTAGCTCTTGCCACTGTTGATGTCAAAGTGCACGAGTCTACCATTAGAAAGAGGCTGCACAAATTTGATCTACATGGGAGGTGTGGCAGGAGGAAACCTTTGCTGTCCAGAAAGAACATCAGGGCAAGACTATAGTTTGCCAATGAACACCTAGGCAAAGACCAGCACTTCTGGAAAATGTGCTCTGGACAGATGAGTCAAAGGTAGAGCTATTTGGCCACAGTACCAGAAGAGATGTTTGGTGAAAACCAAAGAGAGCATTTGACCACAAGAATCTGAAACCAACTGTTAAGCCTGGTGGTGGAAATATTGTCTTAAAGGGTGTAAGGGGTCCAAAAGGTCTAAGGGGTGTAAAGCATGGTGGTGGAAATATTGTGGTTTGGGGCATCTTTGCTGCATCAGGGCCTGGGCAGCTCACCATCATAGAATCCACGATGAATTCTTCATTGTACCAGAGGGTGCTTGAGGAATAATGTGAGGCCATCTGTCGGAAAGTTGAAGCTCAACAGAAGGTGGACCTTGCAACATGACAAAGACCCTAAACATACCAGTAAATCCACCAAGGAATGGCTGAAAAGAAAGAAATGGAGGGTTCTGGAATGGCCAAGTCAAAGCCCGGATCTAAATCCCATCGAGATGTTGTGCGGGGATTTGAAACGAGCTGTGCATGCAAGAAACACCTCAAACATCGCACAGCTGAAAGAATTCTGAATGGAGGAGTGGGCAAAAAAGTTGTCCCAGTCGATGTCAGAGACTGGTAGACAGTTATAAGAAATGCCTACTTGAGGTTGTTTCTGCCAAAGTGGGCAAAACCACCTATTAGAGCCAAAGGTGTACTTACTTTTTCCACAGAAGGAAATGGCATCTGTTAATTTTTTGTTGAATAAATTATTGCAAAGTCCATTTTTTATTGTTTTTTGTTCAATTATATCAACTTTATCTATAGATACTGTTTTAATGAAGATCAAATATTGATATGTCCACATATGTTAAAAAGATTTTAAAAAACATTTCATGAGATGTACTTACTTTTTCCACATGCGAAATTTGCATTTATGTTTATTTAAATTGTACAATGGACTACAAAATGTAAATGTTTCATGATATTTGTTATATTATATCACCTTTATCTCTCAATATTGTTGAAATGAAGATCAAATAGCTGTATGTTGAAATATGTTGAAAAAGTCAAAAGTTTACATGGGGTGTACTTACTTTTTCACGTGACTGTATATATGTAGAAAAAAACAAAATGAACCCATTACCTCGACAGGTTTACCAGAAAGAACTGTGGGTTAGTTAAAGCCAGGGTCAGCGTATTCAAATATAGTGAAGAAGATAGATGGATGGTGCTATGTTACAGTGCAGAGTAATTGCAGAAAACCAGCAAGAAGACCGACGTGGAAGATTGTTGTGAACGAAAACGAGAGAAACGTGCCACGTGGCCATCGACCTTCCCAAGCTCATATATGTTGTTGTTAAAAAGTCAATTATGAAGTTTCTGGGGTAATGACAACAATAATTAACTAGAAAGGCACTTCGAGAGAATACCTCTGCCAGGCTGAGGCAAGGGAACAGAAACAGTTGCTGAACAGTTTACGTTTTATATCCCACTGATTTGTATCCCACTGATTTTGTATCCCACTGATGACTGACTGCCAAACATATTTGCCTACTTCTAAGCTGTGGATGTAGTGCGTGAATGTTAAAATTGATATACGTACTTTATAGAAACTGCTACATTTTCATTGTTTCCCATCAGTTTTCACTTTTTCATGATATTTTCTTCCTAATAGTTGCTTTCCATTCTATTTTGGTGGCTGTGGCTGTGGTGTGGCTGTCTGTGAATGGGAGGGGAAATCGCTGTTCAAACGGCCGAACCATCATTGATATTACACGGTTTATATGTTGGTAGTTGGTAAAAACTGTGATATTCTATGAACTTTTTAATCCTATGAGATGTCACCTATTATTATGCTATGATAACTATCGATAATCGTATTGTTATTACCTCTGCCATCTAATGTGGATGGAGATTGTTTTCACCCCTGTGTCTGTCTGTCTGTCTGAGCAAGATATCTCAAAGTTGTGAACGGATTGATTGGACCGAAATTTGGTGGAAAGGTTGGGTGTGTGACACGGACGCAATGATTCGATTTTGGTGAGGATCCGGATCTGGATCTGAAAATTGTTAGTGATTCTTCACCAATGGTGGATTTGGCATATTAAATATGGCAAAAAAAGCTATACAGCACGATAGCTCAAAATTGTGGACGGATTCGGACGAAACTTGGTGGACAGGTTGTGTATGTGACGAGGACAAATCGATTCAATTTTGATGAAGATACGAATCCGGATACGAGATTTAAAAAAAAAGAAGTAAGTACTTCTTCACCATTGAGATATAGAGCCAAAATAATATATAGCATTTTTCTTCAAAAAGTTCTGGACGACTTGTGACAAAACTTGGTGGATGAGTTGGTCAGGCGACCAGAACAAGCCAATTCTATTTTGGTTCAGGTCTAGATCCAGATCTGGCCAATCAGTGGGATAAAAAAAAAAAACAAAAAAAAAAAACCTTTAAAGGCCATTTTTCCCCGCAAGCGGCGGTTGGCCTTTTTCGGGGACCGTGGTTGTTGTTGTTTTTTTGGTCCCCTTTTTGAAGCAATGTTTTACGGCCGGGTGCCCTTCCTGCCGCCAACCCTTTTTGTCGCCTTTTTACGACAAACGGGGAATTACCAGTGAACTGGTACTCAATTTGCCGACCTCGGAAGGATGACAGGCTGAGTCAACCCCCCTGGCGTTAATTCAGCGATCGACCGGGATTCGAACCCAGGATCCTAGGATCCTAAGCTGGCACCCTTGGGCTTGCGGCTAGGGTGCCAGCTTAGGATCCTAGGATCCTGGGTTCGAATCCCGGTCGATCGCTGAATTAACGCCAGGGGGGTTGACTCAGCCTGTCATCCTTCCGAGGTCGGCAAATTGAGTACCAGTTCACTGGTAATTGTCACCCTGTTTGTCGTAAAAAGGCGACAAAAATGGTTGGCGGCAAGAAGGGCATCCGGCCGTAAAACATTGCTTCAAAAAGGGGACCAAAAAACAACAACAACCACGGTCCCCGAAAAAGGCCAACCCCCGCTTGCGGGGAAAAATGGCCTCTAAAAGTTTGTTTTTTTTGTTTTTTTATCCCACTGATTGGCCAGATCTGGATCTAGACCTGAACCAAAATAGAATTGGCTTGTTCTTGTAGCCTGACCAAATCATCCACCAAGTTTTGTCACAAGTCGTCCAGAACTTTTTGAAGAAAAATGCTATATATTATTTTGGCTCTATATCTCAATGGTGAAGAAGTACTTACTTTTTTTTTTTTATCTCGTATCCGGATTCGGATTCGTATCTTCATCAAAATTGAATCGATTAGTCCTCGTCACATACACAACCTGTCCACCAAGTTTCGTCCGAATCCGTCCACAATTTTGAGCTATCGTGCTGTATATCTTTTTTGCCATATTTAATATGCCAAATCCACCATTGGTGAAGAATCGCTAACAATTTTCAGATCCAGATCCGGATCCTCACCAAAATCGAATCATTGCGTCCGTCTTACACACCCAACCTTTCCACCAAATTTCGGTCCAATCAATCCGTTCACAACTTTGAGATATCTTGCTCAGACAGACAGACACAGGGGTGAAAACAATCTCCATCCACATTAGATGGCAGAGGTAATAACAATACGATTATCGATAGTTATCATAGCATAATAATAGGTGACATCTCATAGGATAAAAAAGTTCATAGAATATCACAGTTTTTACCAACTACCAACATAAACACCGTGTAATATCAATGATGGTTCGGCCGTTTGAACAGCGATTTTCCCTCCCATTCACAGACAGCCACAGCCACCAAAATAGAATGGAAAGCAACTATTAGGAAGAAAATATCATGAAAAAGTGAAAACTGATGGGAAACAATGAAAATGTAGCAGTTTCTATAAAGTACGTATATCAATTTTAACATTCACGCACTACATCCACAGCTTAGAAGTAGGCAAATATGTTTGTTTGCAAACAGTAATTTCTATTTTTGATAAATACATAGTGTTACGGATTTGTCACTTCCGTTGTTGTGGTTCTCATCCACTGTAAACATTTTTGGTTGCATGTACTATTATTGTTATCGTTTAGGTGAAATAGAGATAACTGTTTTCGAAAGGTAAAAAAAAGTTAGTGTTTTGAAAAGAAACCGGAAACCGGATCGGGACCCGGACGAAGAGGAAGAGGAAGAAGGAGGAGGAAAAGGAGGCGGAGCAAGTGAGGTCGGAGAAGGAGCCGAGCTGCGTTGAGGTTTTGAGCAAACGCTGGCAAACGGGGGTCACTAGCGAACTTTGGGGTTTCCTGGGGAAAGGGATTCCTGCGACAGAGTTGTTATCGCTGTGACAGATAAACCTGCGTGACAGGTTTTGCGGTCGATTCCGAAGAGAATCATTGAAGTGCCGTTACGTCTCGAGAACGGACCGTTGGCCATTTTGCCTCGCGCCTGATTTCGCATTGCTCCAGGTTTTTCACCTCGCTCCAACCATTTCAACGCATCCAGCCATTAGCCTGGTTTGCATGTGTAACGTGGATTTTGAGTGGGAATTTGCGGTTCGCCATGTGAGGAGCCGTTGAACGTCCATACCGGAAGGCGTGATTTCCCAGTCGCCTCTTGAGGGTACCTTTGCCCATCTTTGGCAGTGTGACTGTCAACCGAACGGGATTCTGGTCTCGATACAACATCGTTCTGACGATCACTGGAGCGTGGATCGACTTTGGTTTGAAGCTGAGACAGATATTGGGAATGTTATTTTCGCTCACTTGGAGCACAGTGAGTTATATTGTATGAAACTGACGGTACCATCATAGGAATGATATATTGGTTGTACAATTGATTAATATTGTTATTGTACTGTTATTCTTGTGTGACCTTAATACAATACTTGTTTGTTGGTAACAATTGGTGTGGTTTCACCATTGATCTTTGCTTTGACACACAGAATAACACATCTTTCTGCCGTGACTCCTCTCGGGGCTCGGAGGTACATCGTGACCGGGGTTTGGGGAGGAGCACGTAACAATAGTTTGATGGAAGAAGAAGAAAAAAATGAACATATGTCACCCACAGGGTGAACCGTATCTTGCCAAAATGTGAAAATTCAGTTTTTTCGTCATGACGTCATCAAATGACGTCATAGCGTCAAACTGTTTACAGATCTGGGAAGCACTCATCAAGGGCATTCATATGAGGTATTACTCGATATGGTACCTACGATTTCAAAATTTGACCTTGGGGTCAATAATTTTCGACCTCCAGCGCTAACCATGAAGGTCAAGGCCGATCGCCACCAAAAACTAATCAGCTGAGCGCCGGACCATATACTAGATTCCCATGAAGTTTGGAGACGATCCGATCAAAGTTACTCAAAAAATTAGTGTTTCGTCGACCTCCATGATTGACCACAAAGTGACCTTGACCTTTGACCTTGACCTTCAAAATTTTGTGTGCTGAAGGGTATCTCTATAGGACTCTGATATGCGAAGTTACAGGAGTTTCCAATAATAACTGTGGTCTACAGAGTGATCTAAACGTGAAAAAAAATGATTAACCACAAACAAAAAAACAAAAAAACAAAATAAATTATGTCACCCACAGGGTGAACCGTATCTTGCCAAAATGTGAAAATTCCGTTTTTTCGTCATGACGTCATCAAATGACGTCATAGCGTCAAACTGTTTACAGATCTGGGAAGCACTCATCAAGGGCATTCATATGAGGTATTACTCGATATGGTACCTACGATTTCAAAATTTGACCTTGGGGTCAATAATTTTCGACCTCCAGCGCTAACCATGAAGGTCAAGGCCGATCGCCACCAAAAACTAATCAGCTGAGCGCCGGACCATATACTAGATTCCCATGAAGTTTGGAGACGATCCGATCAAAGTTACTCAAAAAATTAGTGTTTCGTCGACCTCCATGATTGACCACAAAGTGACCTTGACCTTTGACCTTGACCTTCAAAATTTTGTGTGCCGAAGGGTATCTCTATAGGACTCTGATATGCGAAGTTACAGGAGTTTCCAATAATAACTGTGGTCTACAGAGTGATCTAAACGTGAAAAAAAATGATTAACCACAAACAAAAAAACAAACAAACATACAAGCTGACTAATACATCTTGCAAAAACTTCGTTTTGGCAAGATAACAAACAAACAAACATACAAGCTGACTAATACATCTTGCAAAAACTTCGTTTTGGCAAGATAAAAACAAAAAAATGAACATATGTCACCCACAGGGTGAACCGTATCTTGCCAAAATGTGAAAATTCCGTTTTTTCGTCATGACGTCATCAAATGACGTCATAGCGTCAAACTGTTTACAGATCTGGGAAGCACTCATCAAGGGCATTCATATGAGGTATTACTCGATATGGTACCTACGATTTCAAAATTTGACCTTGGGGTGAATAATTTTCGACCTCCAGCGCTAACCATGAAGGTCAAGGCCGATCGCCACCAAAAACTAATCAGCTGAGTGCCGGACCATATACTAGATTCCCATGAAGTTTGGAGACGATCCGATCAAAGTTACTCAAAAAATTAGTGTTTCGTCGACCTCCATGATTGACCACAAAGTGACCTTGACCTTTGACCTTGACCTTCAAAATTTTGTGTGCTGAAGGGTATCTCTATAGGACTCTGATATGCGAAGTTACAGGAGTTTCCAATAATAACTGTGGTCTACAGAGTGATCTAAACGTGAAAAAAAAATGATTAACCACAAACAAAAAAACAAAATGAACATATGTCACCCACAGGGTGAACCGTATCTTGCCAATTTGTGTGCTAAAGGGTATCTCTAAAAGACTCTGATATGCGAACTTACAAGAGTTTCCAAAGGGAACTGTGCTCTACAGAGTGACCTAAACAATGCGAACTAAAGCAATACAATATACATGAAAAGTGCAGTTTTTTCGTCATAACGCCGTCAAATGACGTCACATTGTCAAACTAGTTATATGTTTGGAAAGCACTCAACAAGGGCTTCAATTTGAGGTACTACTCGATATGGTAACTGAAACTTGAAAATTTTACCTTTTGGTCAAAATTGAATGACCTTCAAAATGACCTTGAAGGTCAAGGCCAATCGACACCAAAAACTAATCAACTGAGCGCCATACCACACCCTATATACCCACCAAGTTTGGAGATCATAAGATCAAAGTTACTCAAAAAATAAGGGTTTCGTTGACCTCCATGATTGACCGCAAAGTGACCTTGACCTTTGACCTTGACCTTAATAATTTCGTATGGTGAATAGTATGTCTTCATGACCAACGCACATGAAATATTGAAAGATTTTGATGAGAACTGAGGAAATAATTTTTTCATGAAAATTCCGTTTTTTCGTCATGACGTCATCAAATGACGTCATAGCGTCAAACTGTTTACAGATCTGGGAAGCACTCATCAAGGGCATTCATATGAGGTATTACTCGATATGGTACCTACGATTTCAAAATTTGACCTTGGGGTCAATAATTTTCGACCTCCAGCGCTAACCATGAAGGTCAAGGCCGATCGCCACCAAAAAATAATCAGCTGAGCGCCGGACCATATACTAGATTCCCATGAAGTTTGGAGACGATCCGATCAAAGTTACTCAAAAAATAAGGATTTCAACATTTGACCTTGGGGTCAATAATTTTCGACCTCCAGCGCTAACCATGAAGGTCAAGGCCGATCGCCACCAAAAACTAATCAGCTGAGCGCCGGACCATATACTAGATTCCCATGAAGTTTGGAGACGATCCGATCAAAGTTACTCAAAAAATAAGGGTTTCGTCGACCTCCATGATTGACCACAAAGTGACCTTGACCTTTGACCTTGACCTTCAAAATTTTGTGTGCTGAAGGGTATCTCTATAGGACTCTGATATGCGAAGTTACATGCGAAGATATGCGAAGATATGGTACCTACGATTTCAACATTTGACCTTGGGGTCAATAATTTTCGACCTCCAGCGCTAACCATGAAGGTCAAGGCCGATCGCCACCAAAAACTAATCAGCTGAGCGCTGGACCATATACTAGATTCCCATGAAGTTTGGAGACGATCCGATCAAAGTTACTCAAAAAATAAGGGTTTCAACATTTGACCTTGGGGTCAATAATTTTCGACCTCCAGCGCTAACCATGAAGGTCAAGGCCGATCGCCACCAAAAACTAATCAGCTGAGCGCCGGACCATATACTAGATTCCCATGAAGTTTGGAGACGATGCGATCAAAGTTACTCAAAAAATAAGGGTTTCGTCGACCTCCATGATTGACCACAAAGTGACCTTGACCTTTGACCTTGACCTTCAAAATTTTGTGTGCTGAAGGGTATCTCTATAGGACTCTGATATGCGAAGTTACAGGAGTTTCCAATAATAACTGTGGTCTACAGAGTGATCTAAACGTGGAAAAAAAATGATTAACCACAAACAAAAAAACAAAAAAACAAAAAAACAAACAAAAAAACAAACATACAAGCTGACTAATACATCTTGCAAAAACTTCGTTTTGGCAAGATAAAAACAAAAAAACAAACAAACAAACATACAAGCTGACTAATACATCTTGCAAAAACTTCGTTTTGGCAAGATAACAAACAAATAATAACTGTGGTCTACAGAGTGATCTAAACGTGAAAAAAAAATGATTAACCACAAACAAAAAAACAAAAAAATAAACATATGTCACCCACAGGGTGAACCGTATCTTGCCAAAATGTGAAAATTCCGTTTTTTCGTCATGACGTCATCAAATGACGTCATAGCGTCAAACTGTTTACAGATCTGGGAAGCACTCATCAAGGGCATTCATATGAGGTATTACTCGATATGGTACCTACGATTTCAAAATTTGACCTTGGGGTCAATAATTTTCGACCTCCAGCGCTAACCATGAAGGTCAAGGCCGATCGCCACCAAAAACTAATCAGCTGAGCGCCGGACCATATACTAGATTCCCATGAAGTTTGGAGACGATCCGATCAAAGTTACTCAAAAAATTAGTGTTTCGTCGACCTCCATGATTGACCACAAAGTGACCTTGACCTTTGACCTTGACCTTCAAAATTTTGTGTGCTAAAGGGTATCTCTAAAAGACTCTGATATGCGAACTTACAAGAGTTTCCAAAGGGAACTGTGCTCTACAGAGTGACCTAAACAATGCGAACTAAAGCAATACAATATACATGAAAAGTGCAGTTTTTTCGTCATAACGCCGTCAAATGACGTCACATTGTCAAACTAGTTATATGTTTGGAAAGCACTCAACAAGGGCTTCAATTTGAGGTACTACTCGATATGGTAACTGAAACTTGAAAATTTTACCTTTTGGTCAAAATTGAATGACCTTCAAAATGACCTTGAAGGTCAAGGCCGATCGCCACCAAAAACTAATCAGCTGAGCGCCGGACCATATACTAGATTCCCATGAAGTTTGGAAATGATCCGATCAAAGTTACTCAAAAAATTAGTGTTTCGTCGACCTCCATGATTGACCACAAAGTGACCTTGACCTTCAAAATTTTGTGTGCTGAAGGGTATCTCTATAGGACTCTGATATGCGAAGTTACAGGAGTTTCCAATAATAACTGTGGTCTACAGAGTGATCTAAACGTGAAAAAAAAATGATTAACCACAAACAAAAAAACAAAAAAACAAAAAAATGAACATATGTCACCCACAGGGTGAACCGTATCTTGCCATTTGACCTTGACCTTAATAATTTCGTATGGTGAATAGTATGTCTTCATGACCAACGCACATGAAATATTGAAAGATTTTGATGAGAACTGAGGAAATAATTTTTTCATGAAAATTCCGTTTTTTCGTCATGACGTCATCAAATGACGTCACATTGTCAAACTAGTTATATGTTTGGAAAGCACTCAACAAGGGCTTCAATTTGAGGTACTACTCGATATGGTAACTGAAACTTGAAAATTTTACCTTTTGGTCAAAATTGAATGACCTTCAAAATGACCTTGAAGGTCAAGGCCGATCGACACCAAAAACTAATCAACTGAGCGCCATACCACACCCTATATACCCACCAAGTTTGGAGATCATAAGATCAAAGTTACTCAAAAAATAAGGGTTTCGTAATTTGACCTTGGGGTCAATAATTTTCGACCTCCAGCGCTAACCATGAAGGTCAAGGCCGATCGCCACCAAAAACTAATCAGCTGAGCGCCGGACCATATACTAGATTCCCATGAAGTTTGGAGACGATCCGATCAAAGTTACTCAAAAAATAAGGGTTTCGTTGACCTCCATGATTGACCGCAAAGTGACCTTGACCTTTGACCTTGACCTTCAAAATTTTGTGTGCTGAAGGGTATCTCTATAGGACTCTGATATGCGAAGTTACAGGAGTTTCCAATAATAACTGTGGTCTACAGAGTGATCTAAACGTGAAAAAAAAATGATTAACCACAAACAAAAAAACAAAAAAACAAAAAAACAAAATGAACATATGTCACCCACAGGGTGAACCGTATCTTGCCAAGTGACCTTGACCTTTGACCTTGACCTTAATAATTTCGTATGGTGAATAGTATGTCTTCATGACCAACGCACATGAAATATTGAAAGATTTTGATGAGAACTGAGGAAATAATTTTTTCATGAAAATTCCGTTTTTTCGTCATGACGTCATCAAATGACGTCATAGCGTCAAACTGTTTACAGATCTGGGAAGCACTCATCAAGGGCATTCATATGAGGTATTACTCGATATGGTACCTACGATTTCAAAATTTGACCTTGGGGTCAATAATTTTCGACCTCCAGCGCTAACCATGAAGGTCAAGGCCGATCGCCACCAAAAAATAATCAGCTGAGCGCCGGACCATATACTAGATTCCCATGAAGTTTGGAGACGATCCGATCAAAGTTACTCAAAAAATAAGGATTTCAACATTTGACCTTGGGGTCAATAATTTTCGACCTCCAGCGCTAACCATGAAGGTCAAGGCCGATCGCCACCAAAAACTAATCAGCTGAGCGCCGGACCATATACTAGATTCCCATGAAGTTTGGAGACGATCCGATCAAAGTTACTCAAAAAATAAGGGTTTCGTCGACCTCCATGATTGACCACAAAGTGACCTTGACCTTTGACCTTGACCTTCAAAATTTTGTGTGCTGAAGGGTATCTCTATAGGACTCTGATATGCGAAGTTACATGCGAAGATATGCGAAGATATGGTACCTACGATTTCAACATTTGACCTTGGGGTCAATAATTTTCGACCTCCAGCGCTAACCATGAAGGTCAAGGCCGATCGCCACCAAAAACTAATCAGCTGAGCGCCGGACCATATACTAGATTCCCATGAAGTTTGGAGACGATCCGATCAAAGTTACTCAAAAAATAAGGGTTTCAACATTTGACCTTGGGGTCAATAATTTTCGACCTCCAGCGCTAACCATGAAGGTCAAGGCCGATCGCCACCAAAAACTAATCAGCTGAGCGCCGGACCATATACTAGATTCCCATGAAGTTTGGAGACGATCCGATCAAAGTTACTCAAAAAATAAGGGTTTCGTCGACCTCCATGATTGACCACAAAGTGACCTTGACCTTTGACCTTGACCTTCAAAATTTTGTGTGCTGAAGGGTATCTCTATAGGACTCTGATATGCGAAGTTACAGGAGTTTCCAATAATAACTGTGGTCTACAGAGTGATCTAAACGTGAAAAAAAATGATTAACCACAAACAAAAAACAAAAAAACAAACAAAAAAACAAACTTCCAAGCTGACTAATACATCTTGCAAAAACTTCGTTTTGGCAAGATAATAAACATATGTCACCCACAGGGTGAACCGTATCTTGCCATTTGACCTTGACCTTAATAATTTCGTATGGTGAATAGTATGTCTTCATGACCAACGCACATGAAATATTGAAAGATTTTGATGAGAACTGAGGAAATAATTTTTTCATGAAAATTCCGTTTTTTCGTCATGACGTCATCAAATGACGTCATAGCGTCAAACTGTTTACAGATCTGGGAAGCACTCATCAAGGGCATTCATATGAGGTATTACTCGATATGGTACCTACGATTTCAAAATTTGACCTTGGGGTCAATAATTTTCGACCTCCAGCGCTAACCATGAAGGTCAAGGCCGATCGCCACCAAAAACTAATCAGCTGAGCGCCGGACCATATACTAGATTCCCATGAAGTTTGGAGACGATCCGATCAAAGTTACTCAAAAAATTAGTGTTTCGTCGACCTCCATGATTGGCCGCAAAGTGACCTTGACCTTTGACCTTGACCTTCATAATTTTGTGTGCTAAAGGGTATCTCTAAAAGACTCTGATATGCGAACTTACAAGAGTTTCCAAAGGGAACTGTGCTCTACAGAGTGACCTAAACAATGCGAACTAAAGCAATACAATATACATGAAAAGTGCAGTTTTTTCGTCATAACGCCGTCAAATGACGTCACATTGTCAAACTAGTTATATGTTTGGAAAGCACTCAACAAGGGCTTCAATTTGAGGTACTACTCGATATGGTAACTGAAACTTGAAAATTTTACCTTTTGGTCAAAATTGAATGACCTTCAAAATGACCTTGAAGGTCAAGGCCGATCGACACCAAAAACTAATCAACTGAGCGCCATACCACACCCTATATACCCACCAAGTTTGGAGATCATAAGATCAAAGTTACTCAAAAAATAAGGGTTTCGTAATTTGACCTTGGGGTCAATAATTTTCGACCTCCAGCGCTAACCATGAAGGTCAAGGCCGATCGCCACCAAAAACTAATCAGCTGAGCGCCGGACCATATACTAGATTCCCATGAAGTTTGGAGACGATCCGATCAAAGTTACTCAAAAAATAAGGGTTTCGTTGACCTCCATGATTGACCACAAAGTGACCTTGACCTTTGACCTTGACCTTCAAAATTTTGTGTGCTGAAGGGTATCTCTATAGGACTCTGATATGCGAAGTTACAGGAGTTTCCAATAATAACTGTGGTCTACAGAGTGATCTAAACGTGAAAAAAAAATGATTAACCACAAACAAAAAAACAAACAAAATAAAAACTCACCCACAGGGTGAACCGTATCTTGCCAAAATGTGAACATGAGTGACTAGCTTCAGGTCACACTGAGGTGAACAGAACTGCTATCCACTAGAAGCGACTCTTTGAGGAATGTCTGCCCACGAGATATTGAAAGATTTTGATGAGAACTGAGGAAATAATTTTTTCATGAAAATTCCGTTTTTTCGTCATGACGTCATCAAATGACGTCGTAGCGTCAAACTGTTTACAGATCTGGGAAGCACTCATCAAGGGCATTCATATGAGGTATTACTCGATATGGTACCTACGATTTCAAAATTTGACCTTGGGGTCAATAATTTTCGACCTCCAGCGCTAACCATGAAGGTCAAGGCCGATCGCCACCAAAAACTAATCAGCTGAGCGCCGGACCATATACTAGATTCCCATGAAGTTTGGAGACGATCCGATCAAAGTTACTCAAAAAATAAGGATTTCAACATTTGACCTTGGGGTCAATAATTTTCGACCTCCAGCGCTAACCATGAAGGTCAAGGCCGATCGCCACCAAAAACTAATCAGCTGAGCGCCGGACCATATACTAGATTCCCATGAAGTTTGGAGACGATCCGATCAAAGTTACTCAAAAAATAAGGGTTTCGTCGACCTCCATGATTGACCACAAAGTGACCTTGACCTTTGACCTTGACCTTCAAAATTTTGTGTGCTGAAGGGTATCTCTATAGGACTCTGATATGCGAAGTTACAGGAGTTTCCAATAATAACTGTGGTCTACAGAGTGATCTGAAGGTCAAGGTCAAAGGTCAAGGTCGACCTCCAGCGCTAACCATGAAGGTCAAGGCCGATCGCCACCAAAAACTAATCAGCTGAGCGCCGGACCATATACTAGATTCTCATGAAGTTTGGAGACGATCCGATCAAAGTTACTCAAAAAATAACGATTTCAACATTTGACCTTGGGGTCAATAATTTTCGACCTCCAGCGCTAACCATGAAGGTCAAGGCCGATCGCCACCAAAAACTAATCAGCTGAGCGCCGGACCATATACTAGATTCTCATGAAGTTTGGAGACGATCCGATCAAATTTACTCAAAAAATAAGGGTTTCGTCGACCTCCATGATTGACCACAAAGTGACCTTGACCTTTGACCTTGACCTTCAAATTTTTGTGTGCTGAAGGGTATCTCTATAGGACTCTGATATGCGAAGTTACAGGAGTTTCCAATAATAACTGTGGTCTACAGAGTGATCTAAACGTGGAAAAAAAATGATTAACCACAAACAAAAAAACAAAAAAACAAACAAAAAAAAAAACAAACATACAAGCTGACTAATACATCTTGCAAAAACTTCGTTTTGGCAAGATAAAAACAAACAAATAAACATATGTCACCCACAGGGTGAACCGTATCTTGCCAAGTGACCTTGACCTTTGACCTTGACCTTAATAATTTCGTATGGTGAATAGTATGTCTTCATGACCAACGCACATGAAATATTGAAAGATTTTGATGAGAACTGAGGAAATAATTTTTTCATGAAAATTCCGTTTTTTCGTCATGACGTCATCAAATGACGTCATAGCGTCATACTGTTTACAGATCTGGGAAGCACTCATCAAGGGCATTCATATGAGGTATTACTCGATATGGTACCTACGATTTCAAAATTTGACCTTGGGGTCAATAATTTTCGACCTCCAGCGCTAACCATGAAGGTCAAGGCCGATCGCCACCAAAAACTAATCAGCTGAGCGCCGGACCATATACTAGATTCCCATGAAGTTTGGAGACGATCCGATCAAAGTTACTCAAACAATTAGTGTTTCGTCGACCTCCATGATTGGCCGCAAAGTGACCTTGACCTTTGACCTTGACCTTCATAATTTTGTGTGCTAAAGGGTATCTCTAAAAGACTCTGATATGCGAACTTACAAGAGTTTCCAAAGGGAACTGTGCTCTACAGAGTGACCTAAACAATGCGAACTAAAGCAATACAATATACATGAAAAGTGCAGTTTTTTCGTCATAACGCCGTCAAATGACGTCACATTGTCAAACTAGTTATATGTTTGGAAAGCACTCAACAAGGGCTTCAATTTGAGGTACTACTTGATATATTAACTGAAACTTGAAAATTTTACCTTTTGGTCAAAATTGAATGACCTTCAAAATGACCTTGAAGGTCAAGGCCGATTGACACCAAAAACTAATCAGCTGAGCGCCATACCACACCCTATATACCCACCAAGTTTGGAGATCATAAGATCAAAGTTACTCAAAAAATAAGGGTTTCGTAATTTGACCTTGGGGTCAATAATTTTCGACCTCCAGCGCTAACCATGAAGGTCAAGGCCGATCGCCACCAAAAACTAATCAGCTGAGCGCCGGACCATATACTAGATTCCCATGAAGCTTGGAGACGATCCGATCAAAGTTACTCAAAAAATTAGTGTTTCGTTGACCTCCATGATTGACCACAAAGTGACCTTGACCTTTGACCTTGACCTTCAAAATTTTGTGTGCTGAAGGGTATCTCTATAGGACTCTGATATGCGAAGTTACATGCGAAGATATGCGAAGATATGGTACCTACGATTTCAACATTTGACCTTGGGGTCAATAATTTTCGACCTCCAGCGCTAACCATGAAGGTCAAGGCCGATCGCCACCAAAAACTAATCAGCTGAGCGCCGGACCATATACTAGATTCCCATGAAGTTTGGAGACGATCCGATCAAAGTTACTCAAAAAATAAGGGTTTCAACATTTGACCTTGGGGTCAATAATTTTCGACCTCCAGCGCTAACCATGAAGGTCAAGGCCGATCGCCACCAAAAACTAATCAGCTGAGCGCCGGACCATATACTAGATTCCCATGAAGTTTGGAGACGATCCGATCAAAGTTACTCAAAAAATAAGGGTTTCGTCGACCTCCATGATTGACCACAAAGTGACCTTGACCTTTGACCTTGACCTTCAAAATTTTGTGTGCTGAAGGGTATCTCTATAGGACTCTGATATGCGAAGTTACAGGAGTTTCCAATAATAACTGTGGTCTACAGAGTGATCTAAACGTGAAAAAAAATGATTAACCACAAACAAAAAAACAAAAAAACAAACAAATGAACATATGTCACCCACAGGGTGAACCGTATCTTGCCATTTGACCTTGGCCTTAATAATTTCGTATGGTGAATAGTATGTCTTCATGACCAACGCACATGAAATATTGAAAGATTTTGATGAGAACTGAGGAAATAATTTTTTCATGAAAATTCCGTTTTTTCGTCATGACGTCATCAAATGACGTCATAGCGTCAAACTGTTTACAGATCTGGGAAGCACTCATCAAGGGCATTCATATGAGGTATTACTCGATATGGTACCTACGATTTCAAAATTTGACCTTGGGGTCAATAATTTTCGACCTCCAGCGCTAACCATGAAGGTCAAGGCCGATCGCCACCAAAAACTAATCAGCTGAGCGCCGGACCATATACTAGATTCCCATGAAGTTTGGAGACGATCCGATCAAAGTTACTCAAAAAATAAGGGTTTCAACATTTGACCTTGGGGTCAATAATTTTCGACCTCCAGCGCTAACCATGAAGGTCAAGGCCGATCGCCACCAAAAACTAATCAGCTGAGCGCCGGACCATATACTAGATTCCCATGAAGTTTGGAGACGATCCGATCAAAGTTACTCAAAAAATAAGGGTTTCGTCGACCTCCATGATTGACCACAAAGTGACCTTGACCTTTGACCTTGACCTTCAAAATTTTGTGTGCTGAAGGGTATCTCTATAGGACTCTGATATGCGAAGTTACATGCGAAGATATGCGAAGATATGGTACCTACGATTTCAACATTTGACCTTGGGGTCAATAATTTTCGACCTCCAGCACTAACCATGAAGGTCAAGGCCGATCGCCACCAAAAACTAATCAGCTGAGCGCCGGACCATATACTAGATTCCCATGAAGTTTGGAGACGATCCGATCAAAGTTACTCAAAAAATAAGGGTTTCAACATTTGACCTTGGGGTCAATAATTTTCGACCTCCAGCGCTAACCATGAAGGTCAAGGCCGATCGCCACCAAAAACTAATCAGCTGAGCGCCGGACCATATACTAGATTCCCATGAAGTTTGGAGACGATCCGATCAAAGTTACTCAAAAAATAAGGGTTTCGTCGACCTCCATGATTGACCACAAAGTGACCTTGACCTTTGACCTTGACCTTCAAAATTTTGTGTGCTGAAGGGTATCTCTATAGGACTCTGATATGCGAAGTTACATGCGAAGATATGCGAAGATATGGTACCTACGATTTCAACATTTGACCTTGGGGTCAATAATTTTCGACCTCCAGCGCTAACCATGAAGGTCAAGGCCGATCGCCACCAAAAACTAATCAGCTGAGCGCCGGACCATATACTAGATTCCCATGAAGTTTGGAGACGATCCGATCAAAGTTACTCAAAAAATAAGGGTTTCAACATTTGACCTTGGGGTCAATAATTTTCGACCTCCAGCGCTAACCATGAAGGTCAAGGCCGATCGCCACCAAAAACTAATCAGCTGAGCGCCGGACCATATACTAGATTCCCATGAAGTTTGGAGACGATCCGATCAAAGTTACTCAAAAAATAAGGGTTTCGTCCACCTCCATGATTGACCACAAAGTGACCTTGACCTTTGACCTTGACCTTCAAAATTTTGTGTGCTGAAGGGTATCTCTATAGGACTCTGATATGCGAAGTTACATGCGAAGATATGCGAAGATATGGTACCTACGATTTCAACATTTGACCTTGGGGTCAATAATTTTCGACCTCCAGCACTAACCATGAAGGTCAAGGCCGATCGCCACCAAAAACTAATCAGCTGAGCGCCGGACCATATACTAGATTCCCATGAAGTTTGGAGACGATCCGATCAAAGTTACTCAAAAAATAAGGGTTTCAACATTTGACCTTGGGGTCAATAATTTTCGACCTCCAGCGCTAACCATGAAGGTCAAGGCCGATCGCCACCAAAAACTAATCAGCTGAGCGCTGGACCATATACTAGATTCCCATGAAGTTTGGAGACGATCCGATCAAAGTTACTCAAAAAATAAGGGTTTCGTCGACCTCCATGATTGACCACAAAGTGACCTTGACCTTTGACCTTGACCTTCAAAATTTTGTGTGCTGAAGGGTATCTCTATAGGACTCTGATATGCGAAGTTACATGCGAAGATATGCGAAGATATGGTACCTTCGATTTCAACATTTGACCTTGGGGTCAATAATTTTCGACCTCCAGCGCTAACCATGAAGGTCAAGGCCGATCGCCACCAAAAACTAATCAGCTGAGCGCCGGACCATATACTAGATTCCCATGAAGTTTGGAGACGATCCGATCAAAGTTACTCAAAAAATAAGGGTTTCAACATTTGACCTTGGGGTCAATAATTTTCGACCTCCAGCGCTAACCATGAAGGTCAAGGCCGATCGC